>NC_050467.1:6905236-7114236 GCF_013373865.1 Monomorium pharaonis
ATTCGAAAATAGAGAGTTTAACCTTTAAAATGGTTTTTAGAAAATAAAAATGTGATAATTTTTTGCGGTGTTATACTTAAATTATTTAAAATTATGTAAAATTTTTACACACGTTTTTGTATGCGCTTATTTTGTTGACCAGTGTATAATTTATATAATTAAATAACAAGATATAAATTAATGTTTGAAATAACATGCTTTTTTTTTATATGTGCAGACGTTATCGTGGGCAATAAAGTAGAAACAGTTCTTAAGGATCAACATTTTGAAGCACTTATGAGGTACATAATTTTTTATTCTAAATTCTAAATTCTTGCAACTAGTGCATATCATTACGTATACTGTGAAGATACTTTTATTTGAAAATTTTTAATAAAAATTTTTTCTTGTTATTATTTATTCTTTCAAGTTATTAAAAAAGATATTAAAAACGTGCTAATTTGTGCACTTGAAATGGCAAGTAAAAATAATGTTTCTGTAATTTTAAACTGCTGAGGTTCGTTTCTATCAACGTAGATTAACTTTAATCTCGGTTTAATTTACTTGTTATCTCATTCTAGTTCCAAAAATTAGAAAGAGGTAAAGAGTTAGTTAATCCAAGATTAAAATTAATCTACGTTGATAGAAATGGGCCTGAATCTGATTCATTAAAAACTTTTAATTTGCCGGAAAATCATTAAAACCAACATAAAATTACTAAATGGACTTGCAAAATTGAGAGTCAAAAAGTTTTTTTTTAATGTAGGTATGTTAATCTTATTGAAATTTGACATTCTAAATTTAGAAACAGACGGCAGATATTTCAAAATTATATAGGAGAATAATAATCAAAACATTTCTGAGAAATCTCTAAAAAATTTCAATGTGTCGGGTAATTACTAAATCGCATCATAAAAACGTGGAAGTTGCGATTTTATCTATCCTTATACAAATTATTTTCTTTTACAGTAAATGAGTAGTGACCATAAAAGAATATGGAAATACGATGTTCAAAATTTCAAAAACCGTGCTGTTAAAAACCTACAAAACATTTAATAAAGTAGAAAAAATTACGGCATATCTGTAGACAAACTTTTTACAATATTATCGGAATAAAGTTTTATGTAGAGTAGATCAAGCTAATGTAGACTCAATGAATGATGAAAAATTATAACGCACGCGCGCGCGTTTGTGATGCGATTTAAGAGATACGTTTTATAAATCGTATTACTTATAAGCTTATTTAACCGGTTCACTGGTGGACCAAAATCAACGTTTTGTGCCAAAACTGGTGAAAGCTAATAATTATGTATTTTATGTAAAAGTTTACTTGTTGCATAGGGGTACCAAACTTTATGCAAATTCGTTGAAAATTGGAAGAAATATTCATAGTGCGCATATATGCAACATTATCAGTCGTGATACTTTTTTTCGCGCATATGTGCGTCATTACTAGTAAACCGGTTAAATTTTTTATTTAAAAATATAATGCAAAAAATTATAAATAAATTACATTAAAAAAAATACACATTACTAAAAAAAATTGAGTACTTTGGCTATTTTTAAACCGCTGGAACTCAGTAAAAAACCAACACAGAAACAAGATTCAAAAAGCATCTTAAAGCTTGTAACTTCTTCTTTCAAACGATTTTTGGCAATTTTAGTTATCTTTTTTTTACCAACATGACACAATAATGAAGCTTGAAAGTATAAACTTTTAGTTTTCTATTGCTTTTTCGCAGAGCGCTGTACATTGATTGTTCACGGTAATAAGCAACGAAAAGTCAAAATAATCATTTTTTCTTCAAATTATTTTTTCTTAATAACTCGGTCAAAAAAAAATTGCACAGCAATGAACGACCACTCAAAATAATACGCTAGATGCAAAGTTGCATTAAAAATTTTTATTTCAATGGATCAAGCTTCTTTATTGTGTCATGTTGATAAAAAAAAGATAACTAAAACCGTCAAAAAGTATTTGAAAAAAGTTTTAAGAGGATGCTGAACATGTCTTGTTTTACCGATTATTTTGATTATTTCTAATTCATTAATCTTTTAATTGTATTTACAGAATAAAAAATCCTTCTCCACAATTAAAGTACAGACGGTAACATAATGTGCACATAAAAATATTATATAAAAAATAAAAAAAACTTTAATTTACAAATAAAAAATTTTTTTGTTTTTTGTATAAAATTTTTACGTGCGCATTATGTTATCGTCTATACTTTAATTGTGAAAAAGGATTTTTAATTCTGTAAATACAATTAAATGATTGTATGATTTAGATAATCTTATCATATTTAACTACTATTTACACACATACACACACACACACACACACACACACACACACACACACAGAATTCTTAAATATAAAATTTTAATAAAGAAAATTTTGTTTTAGACTTACAGAAACTGTAAATTATAGAATAAATTTACCACTGGCGCTAAACATTTTAATGTTTAATAGTGTTATATATAATTTTACTCCTTTGAGACGCAAACAGCAAAATCTTTCGAAGACAGTACATCTTCTCACTAATAAGGTATATATTAAATATATTTTGTTACATGTGTGTGAAAATTCGTCCTTTACACGTCTTTTTTTGGAAAGTTGCCAATTTTCTACGAAATAGTTTTCTTACACAAGTAATTTATTATTTCATTGTTTTTGTCTTCTCAATAATTGATGGCGTAAACGTAAACCATGCAGCAATACTTTTCTGCACGCTTATCTCGTTTTTTACACACATGTCTTTGTCTTTACACCTACATGCGCATCATCTCGTGCATGTATACAGTAACGTATACGAACTTTTGCAAAATTATGTTTTATCGTTTCTGCAAATTTAACTTTAGCTAACCTGTCAATTCATGTTATTCAAAATAAAATCAAAGATGAATTCAAAATATTCGAATACCATTATAATATCTAAAAGACAGCTAACTTACATCTCCAAAGATAAAATCCGAATTGTGAAAGAGAAAGAGTACAGGGAATCTTTCGCCACAAAAGTCAAAAGAAAAATATATAAATTTATATGATAAAAATAAATATAACTAATACAAATTTTTTTAAAATAATTATTTACATTAGCGATTTCTCACCGATTTTGATGATTGTAGCGACTTTTACTCCAGTCTGGTACAGCAGAGTGTGGCTCCGCCCCTCCCCCACCCACGCATTCTTTACATAACCCTTTGCGAATTTCCATGCTTTAAATTTTAAGAATAATATTTATTAAACTTTTTTATCAACTTTAATTGTTAATATCTCCCTTTGCGGGGCAGAGCGACGCTTTTTTTTGCCAAATTCGTTCGTTTTGTGCAATGAGGAATGAACTCTCCTTAAGTAAGTATTACTAAAACATTCTAGTGCAAATTAAAAAAGTATGGTATTTATTAAACTTTTGTGTTAATAATTTTTTGTGTATAATTCGAAAACTAAAGTTGAGCGGCGGTAACATGTATAGGGCAAAGTTGTTCAGAATGATGACTTTGACAACATAATTGAAGGTCATCAAAATCGGTGAGGAATCGCTAACGTAAATAATTACCTTTTTTTATTACAAAACTGTTTAAACTTTTCTTTTATTCGCGGGAGCTCTGCTCCTCGCAAACCCTTTGTTTTCTTCTTTGAACCCGCTCACGTGTCTCTTTTTTACGGACTTGTAAAAAAATGGTATGTTTAACTTGTGCATTTTAACTATCGCCCACTCACCTACGACCTACGACTCGTGTGAATATTCCCCGCATTGTGAGCAATATCTCACTTTCCGCACTTATTATATAATGTATATATATACATATATTCAACATTAATATGTTAACCTTTAAACTCGGTTTCATAAAATCAAGTTAAACTGAGTTAGCTGAATGAAAATTATATTTAACGGCATAATTAAATTTGTTTTGTGTTTTTAACTGAAGTTTAATAAAACCTGTACTCTATGAGACAAAACTTTCAAGTTTTCTCTTTCTTCTCAAATATAGAATATGATTGGTTAGTGATAAGTAAAATGTAGAAAAACAATTTATATGCTAGAATTTTATACAGATTATGTGCTCGTGTCAACAGTTTCAGAATTTATATTGTTACGTCACAACGCTCTCCGTCACACACACACACACACACACACACACACACACACACACACACGCGCGCGCGCACGCGCACGCACACGCACACGCACACGCACACGCACACGCACGCACGCGCGCGCGCGGGAAATAACACTCGCGATGTAAGGGGAAAACGGAATTTATTCCAAAATATTAATACATGAACTTGACAGCTCGTGAATTGACATAAAACAACAATCAAATAACAACGTTTTTCCCATAGCAACAGGGCGTTCAATAATCTCGATCCGCTGGACCAGTTGACTTGCACGGTCGGGCATTTCAACGGGCGACGCGTGCAACACGCGCGCAACAATATCGTAGAAATCAAGAATAAGTCGAGAAATACAAAACATAAAATAAAGAAAAATTAAATAAATAAAAAAAAGGTTGTCAAATTTAGAAAATAATTAAATTAATAGAACGCGGAAAAAATTCATAAAAACCAAGAAAACGGACAATGTTAAGGGGATACTAAACTCTGTTTTATCATTAATTTTCGGACACCGAAATCTTTTTATTGATTGCATGGAATTAAAAATCCTTCTCCAAAATTAAAATACAGATAATAACGCGGTGCGCTGCGATCAATTTCATACAAAAAACGAAAGAAAGTTATATAATTATAGTTTTGTTATCGACTTTTGTAGTCGACTCGTGAAAACATTGGCTACGTATAAAAGTTTTAGACTTTGTACGTATAAAATAAGCATGGAGCGCACTTGGCATTTCAGCAAAGAACAATACTGTGCTTTTAGAATGAGCCTAGGAACCTTAGAAAAAAAGTTTTTGGTGTTTAAGAGGATCCTATCTGTTTTATCGTCAGAATTGTACAATTTGTTCCAATGTACAACTTTTTATTGCATTTACAGAATTAAAAATTCTCCACAATTAATTCTGGAAAAGGATTTCTAAATCTATAAAAGAAATACATATAAAATTTTGTTAATAACGTGCCCAAATGACTCTACATTATCGACCTCGATCAAGTTTGACGAGCAGTTTAGCATCCTCTTAATATGAAAGAAAAATATCGAGATGCTAACGCGGCTACTGATATTTATCGGTTTAATTAAAATTTTTAAGATAAATTGTTACACCAAGCCTTAGTGCTTTATTTTTCTTACTTTAGTTTGTTTTTATTACATTTTCAGTTAATAGAGCAACATCAAAATGAATTAAAACAGCATTCTATGGAAATGGAAAATACAAATCGTAAGTATATGTGCATTATGTAACATGCTAACTATATTTTATAATATTGTGATATTGGTAAAATAGAGTGAGTTCCATTTACCTACGTTTCCGATTGCTTACTGCTTCGTTTGCACACAAATCTTACAGAAATTCCCGATTGCCGACATTCCCGATTGCCCACGTCCCGTTGCCTACTGCTTCGTTTGCACACACGAAAATAATCAAGGTGTATTAAAGTACGATTGCACATGTTATATTATTACGCTCATACACATTGCATTCGTGCACATTGCACACGTTATATTATTACACTCATACACATTGCACACGTGACGCTATTGCACACGTGCACATTGCACACGTTATATCATTACGCTCACACTTTGAAGGCACGATTCCAATAACTTGGGCGCCTTGATTGGCAATGGTTTTTGTTAATATTTTTTATGCTCGACAAAGTTGTATAGGTCTTATTATAGAGCTAACTGTTTAGTTTTCGAGATATACCATATTAAAAATAAAAAGAAAAGTAGATAGACCTTGCTTTGCATGGAAAGTCGCAAACCCATGTGGAACAGTACGAAGCGTGAACACACACACACACATACACACACGGGGCATGCAAGGGGGGCCTCTCCCCCTCCCGCAACCACCCCGTCGGTAGGGGTGAAAAGTTACAAATATCTATGTGGTAATTGTCATGTGTGCAATGTGTATGTGCGCAATAATGTCACGTGTGCAATGTGCACGTGTGCAATGTGTATGAGCGTAATAATATAACGTGTGCAATGTGTATGAGCGTAATAATATAACGTGTGCAATGTGCACGTGTACAATAGCGTCACGTGTGCAATCGGGACATGGGCAATTGGGAATGTCGGCAATCGGGAATTTCTGCAAAATTTGTGTGCAAACGAAGCAGTAGGCAATCGGGAATGTAGGCAAACGGGACCCGGTAAAATGTATTAATTTAGAAAAAACGTAGGTCGTCAGTATTGGAATGTTTTGAGAGAAAAGTAAATGGGAGATGTTTAAATAATGTGTTTACACACACACACACACACACACACACACACACACACACACACACACACACACACACACCTTAAAAAGTACTTATACTCCTTAGAGATAAAGAAAAAATCTTATTCAATATATTATTTACTAAAAAGTTATTTAATTTTAAATAAAGTAAAAATGTTGCAATTAGCTCCATATTCTCCGGATTAATTGATTGGAATCTTCTTAAAACAACGAATTAAACTTTTAAACGTTTTGCAGATAAATTCTATTTTTATTGCTCTAGCTTCCAATTGAATCAATTATATCGTATAATTTTTAGTAAGAGAGACTATATTTATAAACTTTGTTACAATAATTGTTAATTAACAACAATAAAAATTATTTAAGGACTGTTATAATGTGAGATTACAAGAAATTTACGTAATTAATAATATCAAAAATTAATTTTTAAAAATAAAGAAAATAATAAAAAAATTTATTCTTTAGTTTAATTTTCTAAATAATTGTAAGTAAAACACATGGGCTTTTGGCGCAAATTATTTTACAAAACAAATATTATATGGGCAATTTGTTGTTGTGTGTTTGTTGTAGTATAAAAAAGAGAATGCTTTGTCAAATACCGATTGAGATTTCGGTTTCCATAATGCTACAAACGGTTTGAAGCAATTCTTTGATTGGTTAATTAGTAAAGTTTTTTGTTCCGATAGATCAATCGAATGTTTCAAAGAATTCGTAACGTAAATGGATTGCAGCCCGAATTAAACATTTGTTATCAATTCCATATGTAATAATTTTTTCTAATATTCATAATTAATTTAAACATCAAAAGATATATTTTTTAATATTAAAGTATTGAAATGTTTTTAAACGTGTTAACATAATTCTTAATATGTAGAAAATATGTTGAATATTTAATATTACAAGATTTAAAAATAAATTAATATTATATTCTAATTTTGTTCTTTATATAATATAGATGAATCGGTTCTTGATATTCTGATTGAATCATCTCATAAAAAAAATTGGACACAAAAAATAATTTTTGACAACCTTGTTTCACTGATTTTGGCGGTATGTTATTTCTGCACACACACACACGCATACGCACATAATTATCTATAAGAGGGTAATAAAATTACTTTCTTTTATTAGTCCAGTGATTCAATTGGTACTACCTTAAATTTTACTGTCTTCATGTTAGCAAATTTCCCAGAAATACAAGTATGTATATTTATTTTATATACAATTGAGTTTACCAAAATTAACTTACACAAAACACAGTAAATGATAATTTTACAAGATACATATTAACTTATATGTTCAAATATATGTTAAAAAAACATTTGTCTTTTAATCTGTCAATTCTTCGATTGATTAAATCAATTTTAAATTAATTTAATTAATAAGTAATCTAGAACATACTAATTGTGTTGTATTGAGATAATGATTTATTTTATTTAATTTTATAAAAGACGAAAGTATATGAAGAATTGTTGGAAATTTATGGTATGAAGACGCCAACGTCTGCTCCAGTCAAACATGACGATTTACAACATATGCATTATTTGGAGCGAATTATTAAGGAAACAATGAGACTTTTTCCTGTTTTTCCAGTAGTTGGCCGAGATACAACCAAAGATATAAAAATAGGTGTGTTTATTTTTATAAATAAACGAGAATTACTAATAATTTTATTATATACATTGCATAATATATGCTATATAAATATAAATTCCGATATATACTTGTAATGAAAAATCAATAACGGTTGATGTTTCATTAATTATACACTTACATGGAAAAAATAATTTTGCTGTTCAAGTGTTTAAAAATTTAGCTAGATACAGATCTAAAAATAATTTTGTTGTACTATTAAAATATTATAATAATTATATAGAACGTTCAAATATGATAACAGTGCTTTAAAAACTTTTAACATTCGAGCAAGTAGTTTGAGCCCTGCATAATCATTTACATGGTTTAAGTAAATTATTTTTAGATCTGTATCTGAATTTTTAGATGTTTTAACTAAACTGGTTTCTTCCGTGCAAAATTTAATTTAAGACTTATTGGATTTTAAAGTAAAAAGTGTCGTTTTTAGTTAGAAAAAGATTTAATATTAAAGTTAAAGTACTACAATGTTTCTTAATACTCTAAAATGTAACAAAAAATGACAATTAATATTATCAAGATTTATTATAATAAAGAATAATATTAAAAAGTTGTTTTAATATTCTTTAAATAATATTGTTTTACTAATTCTGCGTACTTACACAATAAATAATAAATAACACACTATGAAACTAAACATATACACGCGTAAATAATAAAATAAATTATATTATTTATTGCTTTTATTTCACATTTATGTTTCTCTATAACATTTAATTATAATGTGATATATTTCAGGAGACACTGTTTTGCCAAAGAAGGCTACTATTGTGATGCCAATTATAACAATGTTTCGAAATAAAAAGTACTGGCCGAATCCATTAAAATTTGACCCCGACAGATTTTTAACAGAAAGAATAAAAGCTTGTGACTCGTATTATTTCATCCCTTTCAGTGACGGACCAAGAAATTGTATAGGTAGTTAAGATTAGGTTATGTAAGTAGTATATTAAAATTAATTTACATTTAATTCGCAAACTTGTAGGTATGAAATATTCAATGATGTTTATGAAAGTTATCCTAGCAACGCTTATTCGCACATTCGTATTTAAAGTAGATCAAAGCATCGAAATAGATAAAATCAAATTAACTACGGATATGGGAGGATTAATTCCTTTTGAACCTCTAAAGGTTAAAATTGAAAAACGAAAATTTTCTGATGACATATCTGGTGATTCCTCAGATAGTCAAACTTGCAAAAGCAAATAATATCAAAATGCTTGTTAGAACATCATTTTGTAAGCAAAATGGCACTAAATTGGACACAAATTCTGTTATACAGGATGTTGTCGACAAATTATTAACAGAAATATAGCAAAATGTGTTTTACAAATTTTGCTGGCAAATATAGTTGCCAAATATTGAACAAGGCTTGATATTCTTGTTGCCAAATTTAGTTTGACAGTTAAAATTACTGTCAAACAACATTTTGATAATTATTCAGTTTAGGGGAGGTAGCTTCGATGATCTTGACCTTGACATATGTTATCAAGGTCACCGTCCTGAGTGACCTTCAAAAGATTGTAGCTGTCGCTCGTGATTCGTTAAATTGATGTATATGTCTATATGGTGTCAGATAATGTCACAAACACATGTGGTACAGTACAAGTAGGATATTTATAATTTTTAAGTCTTCATTATTGATGTAGAAATTTATGAAACTTTTTTTGTTAATATCTTTTTAACGAATTACGAGCGACAGCTAAAATCTTTTGAAGGTCATTCAAGAGGGTGACCTTGATATGTCAAGGTCATCGAAGCTGCCTCCCTTAAACTGAATAATTACCAGCATTTTTATGTAAACTGAGTTGCACAGACTTTGTTCGCTTCTTGACGACAATTTGTTGTCAAGTTATGATACAAATTTTGCCAACAAAATACAAGCTGATCGCGGATACAGATGCTAAAGTATTTGGTATCAAGTTTTGAGCTAATTTGTTGCCAATTTGATGACAATTTAATAACAAATTGTTTATTGGATTAAAAATATTATTATAACACTTATATATGTAACAATAAGAAATAAATAAAATAAAGTAATAAAATATTTTACATTCATTTGTTAAGAATTTTTTGCTGTACAATTTCCACGAAACATATATATCTCATCAAGAAGAAATGATCAGTTTATATTAATTTAAGAAAATATACTAGTACCTCAACATGCGCAACGAATCCATTCCACGCGCGAGAATTCCATTCCTCTTGCAAGAATTCATGATTTTTTGCGATTGAAAATATAATCAGTCAATACAAAAAAAAGTAAAAAAAATCCATTTGTACATTGTGCAAATATGTATTTTACCCTTCGAATTCGAACAAGCATTCCCTTGAGTTGTATTAATCTGCACATGGTTAATTTGTGATGGTACGTATATGCGCACAAGACTTTGCTGTTGAGCAGAAAACACCCGGGCCGTGCTAATGCACATCCCTTATAGAAGTGCAATCCATCGAGCAATGTCAGAGACGCACGCTTAGATTTCACCGCCTATAGCCTTTGACCAGCTTAGCAAAAATCATCGATGAAATCGAACACGAGCGAAAACAAACTCTCCGTCCGCTGTAAAATAACAAACTTTCCTCTTTTATTTCATGGGATTTGGAAACTGCTCCACAAAAAAATGTAAACCGATTTTAGCGTCGCCGAGGCTACACCACATCGCGCGCTACTGCCCAGCACCAGTCGCTGCATTTTCAAACACTCGTTATATTTCAATATTATAACATAAAAATATGAATATATTTTTTTAATATTTAATTTGTATAATATTTTACTTTAAAATTGGTATTATATTTAAAATTTAAAACATAATCAAAACTCAATCTATAATTTACACTTTTAAGTTATAAACATATATATATGTCTAAGGAGAAAAAAATTATCAAAAAGTAAATTAAAAAGTTTGAGTTATTCTCAAAAAATCTTAGCAGTGCCTTAGATTCTGTCTCCAAAGGATTATTTATTTGTAAATTTTTGCTAGTTATGATAATGTGTCAAAAACTATTCTTTTATAGAAAAATTTTGAAAATTAGACAAAGTTTGTAAGCAATTTTAGAGTTTCATGTTTGTTTTTTTATATTTTTAAAAGTTTTCTTATACATTATAAATTGAATTATTAAAATTTAAAGTTCAGAAAATAAAAGTAAAAATCCCCATCAATGTAGGGTTGTTAACCCTAGAACGTCACAACGTGGTAGTTTTGTACATCAGCGCAAATTTGAATCTATCTCCTAATTTAGCAGATGAAGGGATACCGACCATAATTTGATTCAATGTCTTAGAAATGGATAAAGACATTAACTGATGTAAGAACGCCATTAGCTTACGAGCAGTATAGACATAAAGTGGAAATGGGATACATTTATACCCCAGTCTGACGCTTGTGTATATATTTCATTTGAATACTGTCATATGGACCACTGTTTTTTCCAACGACATAAAGAATGGATTGAGCATCAGGATAGACAGACAGGCGCTCGCTATAGAAAGAGAGGTGCTTACTGCGTTTGCGCAAACTGCAACGTTCCTGTGTGTGAAAACCACAGGATCATACAATGTGGCGAGTGCCACTTGGAATTATAAAAATATTTTAATAATGTTTTTTACTTTAATAATGTATTTTGTTAAAAAAAAATAAACATTTTTTAGAATTTTAATAAAATAAAAATTTGATTGTGTCTATTCATTTTTTTTTCTTAAATTATCGTTATTTTTTCGACTTTTATTTGTCAAAATAATTATATTTTTTAAACAATACCCAAAGTCCATTTTATCCCGGTTCTAAAACTATCTTTTACCTTTTTTAAGCTGTTTAGTTTTTTAAATTCGCAAAAAATGGATGAAAATACGATAGAAAAAAAAAACATTTTTTTTGCAATTTTTTTCAAACATTACTCTGTTTAAATTTTAACGTGTTTAATATTAATTAATATTATTGTGTGCTAGGACTATCGTCCTTGTCATAAAAAGACAAAGAGATTCATTAAGCACAATATTGATCAATAAAATGATTATTTATTCGCCAGTGATTACAAAAGAAAAAACAATGTAACTATTACGTTTGACCTGACTGGCCTCAAATATATTCAACAAATAGCGCACAACGTTTCGACCGTTGGTTTCGGTCCTTATCAAGTGCTTAGATACGTAAAAATTAATTGGTACACATTTTGAATTATAATATGTGTCTAGATATCGTTTAACAAGCAATATAAACGAAGTAAATTACAGAAGAGTTGCCCTAAAAATAGAAATCAATAATAACGTTTACAAATCAGAAGTGTGGTCAAGTTTGTGTAATAAAAAATAATAAATGATTGGATACATTGAAGTCTAATGTGTGTGTTTCCTTCGAGATCTAATCCATTATTTATGGGTTGGGAAGTCTTTGAAAAATTATTATTCTCTTATGAAAAAAGAAATAGTCGTATACGATAAATTGATCGCATTACCATTTACAAGCTGATACGGAATAACAACGATGCGAGTAGTTCCGTTTCCGTAGTTTGCCACGTAGTTATACTCATTTGCGATCGCTCTTAAAAAAATTACAAATTATTAGTAATTTATATACTTAATGAATTAATTGCTTAATTATGGTGACTAATAATTCATATGTTTATTGAAATTACACAAAATACATAGAACGGTTTTGCTAAAGTATTTAAAAATTGAAACAAGTGTAAGATTAGAGAACTGATAATATAAATAATACAAAACAAAGATATGTCATTTTTTGGTCAAGACAAATTTTGATGCGTAATGAAATTGTGTGAATTTTTAGTCAGTCTTGACAGTTTTAAACTAAAGCTGGAATATGTAGTATTACACATTAAATTAATAAGCTTAATATTATTTTAATGCTAAAATAAGCATCTCAATGTAAAGAATTTATTGTGTTATTCATGTAATTGTATTTATTATGGTGTTATTGATTATCTTTATTGCAATATATTTATAATAATCGTAGATATTTATAGTAATTGCCTGAAAAAAAATGTATCTACCTTATACTATAATAAATATTATCACTTGCCTCGGTAATCGAATTAATAAGACATCCGTACAGAATGTAGGGAGATCCAGATTCATGTCCTCGCTAAGAAAATATTTTTTGCAATAAATTCTTTACAGTATTTTAAGAAATCAAATCAAAGTATTATTAAAATATTTGTCAATTTAATTTGTTATATTACTCATTCTAGATTTAATTTAGATTTAATTTAGAACTCAAAACAAGTAATCAAAAAGCATAAACTAGAAATTGTAAAAACTTGCACAATTATAGGTCAGTCTCAATAAAAAATAGAAAAATAGAAATAAAAAATTCTTTTTAGTTTATTTAGCTTGTGTTATTTACATTTTACATTACCAGTTCTCTCTAATTTCATTTAATATTAGTTTAGATATTTTAGCAAGACGGTTATTTCCGTGTAGTTTTAATACGCACATAAATTGTTAGTCACAAAATTACGCAATTAACTCGTAGATTATGTAGACTAATAATTTCTAATTGTTCAAATAACAATTGCGATTATAACATGGACAGACGCGGAAATGAAATTACTTGCATTGCGATCTTTTTAAATCAGTATGGTAATAAAAATGAATTTATTGCAACATACTATAACTAACAAAAAAAATTACAAAATTGTATACCAATTAATTTATTATCAATAAACATTAAAAATAATTAAGATTTTAATATTTATTCATCAACTTTATTCATGTCATATATTTAGCATTTCAAGTTAAATTCGATATAGTATATAACCTATCACATTGCATATTATATATGACTAATTTGATAAATATATCTTATTCTATTCAATAAAAAAATTTTTTTTTAATTATTAATACTTAATGCCAAAAGAATACTTCAATCCTGAAAAAATTGCAATTTGAATTAATAAAAAATTCTCGTAAATATTAAATTAATAGTATCAATAAAATGTAATTTATAATTACTGTGATTCCCTTGAATCCCAGTTATTAAATACGACTATATTTGATATACAAAAATCTAAATCAAAACTTTAATTATTTTATTTGTATGAATGCAAATAAAGATCTCAATAATATTATATTAGTTTTTTGAAGCTTAATTTTATAACATGATAAATTTATTTTAAAAAAGGAAAATCTTTTTTTAGGAAAATCTTCCTTAGAGAAATATTACTAATTACTGATAGTAAACTTGTGATGTTGAACAAAATTTTAAGTATATTTTATTATGTTATGTTTTAAATAAAAAGACATATTAAAAATTTTTATGATTTCTTTATAGTCTGCAATTATATACTTTGACGGACATAATAAATTTTGATATAAAATTTTCTCCTATTACAATTAATGATCACAAATATCTTGCTAAGTAAAAACTTATCATTATTATTATAATTATAAATATTATAATAAAACATTCTATTTTACACCAAAGAAATATATAATCAAAGATATAAAATAAACACATAAGATAACTTCATTAAACTTTATCATCTTTAGGTTTTATATTTTAATTTTATTACTTGCAGGCTGAAGATGGATATTTTAAGGCTTAATTTGTGTTTGTTGACCGTACCTCTTTTAAACAACATAGAAAGAGCTAGATTAAAGAAACTTTTTATGTCTAATTATTTTTTAAACTTTATGATAAATAAAGTACCACTCATTAAATTAACTATTAAAATCATAATATAATAATAAACTTGTTTCTTGAAATATATTACTGAAATTTTTCTAATAGCGAATGCTACTTGAACAAGCATTTAAGTCATTGAATTAAATTTTAAATATTATCTTAACAAAAGTAAATTTAAAAATCCCGTGACAAAAAATTTTATATAGATTTAATATAAATTTTATTAAAATTAAATAAGATACTAATAAAATTTTAATAAGAACTTAAGAATTTATAAAAAGTTAATAAGAATGTAGTTTAATATAAATTTTTATTTTGTTTAATCCTTATAAAGACATTTAATAAGGTTATAATACTTAATATAGATGTATACATAATCAAAATTAAATATTTATAAAATTTTAATTAAAAATCGAGTTCTTATTAAAATCTTATTATTTTATTTAATTTTAATAAAATTTATGTTAATCTGTATTAAATCTATATAAACATTTTTTTTACGGGGTATATGTTCAGATTACTTAAAGTTTTGAGTAAACAAATAATCTTAAAATCTTACTGAGAAGGATAAGTTTAAAATATCTTAAGTTTATATGTATAACTGTTAATGTACTATTTCATAATACTTTAAAATACTTTAAGTAACTTAAAAAAAATTTTAAATAGATTTTTTTTTAAGGAGAATGGAATTTATCTACCAACTTATAAATGCGCCAATTATTTGAGTGGGGAAAACATAATAAAAGCGTTACAACATGTCAGGGAGGACTGCATTCGGATAGTAGCATTAATATAAAATCGTTGTAGTATTGTGACGTTATTATTATTAATATAACAATGTATGAAACTAATATATTAAGTGTTTTAACAAGCGTTCTGTTAAGTTATTTTATTTGGAAGTTTTGCTGTAAAATATACTATTCCGGAAAATCATGGATCAAACTACGAGGTCGAAAGAAAATATTTAAATATATTTTTTATGGAAGTACTCATGGTAAAAAAAAAATAATATTAAAATATGCTTAACTTCATTGTTTTCGTTATTATTTTACAAAATTATGTTTATCACTAAATTAAAACAAATATTTCTTTATTAAGTGCTTAAAATGCTTAATTTTTTTTAACTTTATTATGTATAATTATATCAGGATATGTGTATTATAAATTTTAATCGGAATTATTTTGTTTTCCCTAGTAGAAATACAACAGAAAATTAAGAAATAATTAAATAATTTCAATCGGAATTCGTTTAAAAAAATTATATAATACGTGCCTGAAACACTGAAAAAATTAAATTTAATATTGTGAGATATTGCGATTGCGATACAGCACGGGACACGACGCGCACTCGACGAGCTCTCGGACGATTCTGCTCCTTGCTCTCCGGTCCATGATGTAATAAGAAAGGTGTACCATTGCGCATATAGCGATGGCGGCACGATGAGCGGAGCCAATGAAATTTGGGTCCAAATGCACCGCGCAAATAATCTTCTTCTTTCGAACATTTGGACCCAATTCTTATTGGTCGACTACTGCGCATACGTGATGTTGGTTCATCTTTCTTATTACATCATGCTCCTGTCTCCGGTCCTCTCCTTATATCCTCGGCCAATTCTTTTACCTCGCGGCCGCCGATTTCCTTTTTGGAAAAAACATTTTGTCCGCCGCGCTTTCCTTTCGCACACCGCCGACGCCGCGTCGCCAACGAACGTCGCGACTTCTACTCGATGCGCGACGCCGCCGCACACACACATAGAAACTCTTCAACTCTTCTTCATACGCATACGCACACGCAAGACTTTTCGGCAACCTTTGTTTTCTGCAAAATCGCCGCGCTGACAATCACACCGCTTACATCAATCGCTTCCGCCTTTTGCTCGAAGCTCTCTCACGCGCGCGCGCGCGCGCACACACACACACACACACACACGCACGCACACGCAACACACGCGCGCGCGAGAAATTTTTCTGTTAATTTAATATATTAAGCATTTGTTAAATAGCAACATAAATATTATGTTATATAGTATATAACATAAAAATAAATGTAAATTTTATAATTTAACATAATTTTTATGTAACAATTTAATGAGAAAATTATGTCAAAATAACACATGTAATATGTTACTTTAACATTATAATAATGTTAATGTAACGTGTATAACGTGTAACAATAACATATTATATATGTTATTTTAACACAATTATAATATTATTTTAACACGTTATATATATTAATTTAACGTTATATAACACGTTATATATATTAATTATTGTATATGTTAAATAATAATTATTCTAGAAATGCTGAAAAAAATGTTTACAATTGCATATATAGATCGTTCCAGGATCATCGATAAAAACTTTGTGTGTATATTATTGGAATCAGTCCAATATTATAATATACGTGAATGCAATCATACTTGGTTCTCAGTTCTTGGCGACTCCCTTTTATTCATCTAATAGGTGAATCTTTTTCACGAGAAATGCGCCATCTCAGGGTAGAGTAAATTCAACATTTTTTTCTGTCAATTTTAACAGCTAAATCCTATCATTAATAATAAAGAACATATTTATGGTGTAAAATTAAAAGTATGTGCACATTGTGTTACTTTTACACTTTTTTTTAGTTATTCTAGTAATTTGACACTTTACTTAAATTAACACAACAGCAATATGTTAAAGTAACAAGCAAATATGTTAAATTTTAACATAAAAGTTTTAACCAGGACATTTTTTAACAAGAAAACACAAAATTTTTTACTGTGCATATATACCGTATACAACACTATCTAACCAGCATTGCCGATGTAATACATTTTTCTGAAAAATGTGGACACTTCTGATTATGTCACAGATTGAAAATAAATTAACTTGAACCGTACAACGTAACAACGTGAGTTTTTAATTATTCAGAATGTAAAAACAACTAAAGAAAAGTTAAAATTAAAAAAAACAATTTTTAAGATTATGAAATTAAACAAAAAATTTTTTAAATAAAAAACAAAGGACTAATATCTTGACATCCTCATTGCGTTTCCGGGTTTAATTAAATTGTCTTAGACTTTTTCTTACGGCATAATATAATAAGATTATCTAATGAGTTAGATCGATTTAATCAATTTGTTGAGTAACATTGTAAAATAATATTTTAGGTAATTAAACATATAAAAACGACGTATCTGTTCCTTTCTTTAATTTTCTTCAAACACACTATTTCATCGGATATATTCTTGTAATAATCCTTTCATCTAACTTTATGTAATTTATCCAAATTTTTTCTTTCCCCATACTTATTTATTTACATTCTATTATATGCACACATAAAACATAATTCCTTATCAAAAAAACTTACAAATACGTTTTGTAAGACTCCATATATCATTTCTATAAATACATTATATTCTTGCCCAAATCTCAAAGTGTTCCTTAAGGGGATGCTGGAGTCGTCTGTTTTACCGATTAAACGTTATTATTTTTAATTAGGCCTATTTTTTTACTAATTTCATAGAATTAAAAATCCTTCTCCAGAATTAAAGTATAGACAATAACAAATAGTGCCTATCTATAATATTATGTAAAAAACAAAAAAAGTTAGAAAATTATATTTTTGTGCAGTTGCCTCGTATCTTTCATCTGTAACACATAAGTTTCAAAGACTCTATACGTACAAATAACTAGTACGCACTAATCTTATTACATGAAAGAATAATAAAATGTTTGCAGAAATGAGCTAGAAGCTTTGGTGTAAGAAAAAAGCTTCAGAGAAAATTTCGTATATATGTGTGAGAAATCGGTCCGAGGCGGTCCGAGGATAGAAACAGAGCACTAGTTTAATTTACAGATTAATATTAATATATGTATTTTAATTCTGGAAAAGAATTTCTAAATCTATAAAAGAAATGACTCTACATTATCGACCTCGATCAAGTTTGAAAGGCAGTCCAGCAAATTTTTTTATGAACAAGGATAAATAATGACTCTGCATTATCGACCTCAATCAAGTTTGATGGGAAGTTTAGCATCCTCTTAAGGGGGCTGGAGTTGTCTGTTTTACCAATAAAAAGATAGTAATTTTTGTTTAACAATATCTTTTTATTTCTTTTATAGATTTGGAAATCCTTCTCCAGAATAAAAGAATACGCATTGCTATCAGTCTGTGGAGTGGAATTTCCTCCAAAAACGTGAAAAAATTGTTAATTTGCTGTCACATCATAACAATGTTTGCTTAATATAAAAGATCTACAGTTTGTACCTACGAAATTCGTATTCACAGATTAGTAGACGACGAGAACAAACAGTGTCGAGTTTCGAAAATTAGATTGTAGTGCCTAATTGAGACGAATTTATGAAACAAAAATTTAGGTTATATACGCGTAAAAAGTCGATAAATAGAGTAATAAAAAAAATTTTTTTGTCCTTGATATAAAGTCCAATTCACAGATGGATATTAATATGTGTACTTTCATTCTGAAAAAGAATTTCCAAATTTATAAAAGAGATATATACGAAATCTCATTAATGATGTGCATGAATGACTCTACATTATCGACCTCGATCAAGTTTGAGAAGCAGTCCAGCATCGCTTTAAGGGAATGCTAAACTGCTCGTCAAACTTGGTTGATCGAGGTCAATAATGTAGATTGTCATTTAGGCACGTCATTAACAAAATTTTGTATGTATTTCTTTTATAGATTTAGAAATCCATCTCTAGAATTAACGTTTATGTATTCCGCACACTGTTATCATCTATACTTTAATTGTAGAGAAGGATTTTGGAACAAATTGTACAATTCTGTCGATAAAACAGATAGGATTCCCTTAAACACGGAAAACTTTTTTTCTAAAGTTCCTAGGCTCATTCTAAAAGCACAGTATTGTTCTTTGCTGAAATGCCAAGTGCGCTTCATGTTTATTTTATACGTACAAAGTCTAAAACTTTTATACGCAGCAAATGTTTTCACGAGTCGACTAAGCTAAGTCAATAACAAAACTATAATTTTCCAACTTTTTTTCGTTTTTCGTATGAAATTGATCGCAGCGCACCGCGTTACTATCTGTACTTTTAATTTAGAGAAGGATTTTCAATTCCATGCAATTAATAAAAAGATTTTGGTGTCCGAAAAATTAGTGATAAAACAGAGCAGTTTAGTATCCCCTTAAAGGACTATATCCAATTGTGTATAGTTTACGCATTAATAAAATTCGGTAGAAATTAAACTTTATGTGATGAAGTAATAGAAAACGTATTATATTAGCAACATGCATTTTTTGAAATAATCTTGTGACAATTCGTCACTAAGTCCCGGGCCGACCATCCGCCCCACCACGGGACTCGGCGTCTACGGACGCCCCTCCCGAAAGTCTAGTATCCCCCGTCGGGAACCGATCCCACCACGCTGCTGGGAGCGCGTGGGGATCGCTCCGACGGGTATAAAAGCCGAGCTCGATCGGGATCGAGCACCAGTCCCGTTCTGTCGACTGAGTAGGTCTCCGGACCACTCTGACGCCCGGTTCTCGCCGGCATTCGACTATCCTTGTGTCCACCGACGGAGCAGGCCACCTGGCCGTTCTGCCGCCCGGTTCTTGCCGGCATTCGGCTATCCTCATTGTGCCAACAGAGCAGGCCACCTGGCCGTTCTGCCGCCTGGTTCTCGCCGGCATTTGGCCATCCTTGTATCCGCCGACGGAGCAGGCCACCTGGCCGTTCTGCCGCCCGGTTCTTGCCGGCATTCGGCTCTCCTTGTATCCGCCGACGGAGCAGGCCACCTGGCCGTTCTGCTGCCCGGTTCTTGCCGGCATTCGGCTCTCCTTGTATCCGCCGACGGAGCAGGCCACCTGGCCGTTCTGCTGCCCGGTTCTTGCCGGCATTCGGCCATCCCTAGCATCCTCCACGGGGCCGGTTACTTGGCCGCCCTGCCCGCCCGGTTCTTGCCGGCGAACACGGTTCGCGACCGCGTTCAAGGTGCTGCGCACTAGCGCGCTCCCGTCCGAGCCGACGACATTAGGTTAAGCTGTACATTATTGTATATACACGCATAGAATAAGTAGCACATAAGGTAGCCTAAAGACTATGTAAGATAGGATAAGCATCGTAATAAAGGACTGTTAATCTGATATCGGTCTACGCAAGTTGGTTTCCCCCCTTCTCCCGAATCCTGGGATCCGGCGAGCCTGTCCGAGGCGATCGGGAAAGGTGAACCGTTACAATCTTAATAGCGCATCTAGAATCTTACAATTAGAAAGCACTTAATCACATCTCTTTATCTCTCTCTCTCTCTCTCTCTCTCTCTCTCTCTCTCTCTTTCTCTCTCTGTCTCTCTCTCATAAACAAATAATATTATGAAAATATATTTTAAAATTTTTTAGATCTTTTGGACATTATAAATATACTTGTGGAGCATTATTCATCCCCGTTTCATCTGTTCTCAATGTACCCAGTCATTGCAGTATACGAACCAAATCAAGTAAAAGTAAATAAATAATTTACTTTTATTATATTAGGTGGGTGAATTAATTGTGAGGGTTTTTCAAGAGAAGGCTTTACTGATAGGTTCTAGTTAAAGTCACTAGATTTCCAGATAACAAATCGTGAAGAAACGGTAATTCCACGTTCACTCCATGATGTGGAGAACAACGTAATTGATCAATTTTTAATCAAATACCTTAAGAAAAGTAAAACACCATACTAATTCTTAGTTATTCATCAATAAATAGGATCTAAAATCTAAATAATATCAATGATCAATTATTGACCCTATAAGAGGACATATCTCGAACAAATTTTGCTTTAAAACATAAAGTCACTTTTTTCTCAAATATACACCAATTATACTCGTTAAATGGTCATTTCTAAATCATTTCTAAACCTTTTTATTAAAAAATTGTTTCTCCACATAAGTGTCGACACAAGTCAAGTAAATGGAAAGCTTCCCTTGAAACATATTCAATTCAAGTGTCTCCGTGACAAGAAATAACAGCATGAAAAAGTGTACATTCGTGTAAAAAGAATAGTATACATAAAATTACATTATTATTTGCAGTGTGAAAAAAATTCAAATAAACGTCGTATTAATAAATTTTATAAAAAGCGTATAATAATTTTTTTGCAAAACACCTTAAAAATTTAATTATAGAAGCATATATATATATATATATGTATATAAATAATGTTTCTCTATTCAAATATTCTGTAATTAATACAGAATTGACATTTTAATATTGGATTAAATTACGGACATTAAGCTATTATGGAGTTACAATTAATTTTAAGATTTTAGGTTAAAAATATTTTATTTGATTGATGTGGAATTGAGCAATAATTGACAATTTTATATTCAGCTTGTAATTGATCTAAAATTGCTCTATTTTGTGGATATACTTAGACCAATAATTTACCAATATTTTCAAAAACGTTTATCAGTTCTGCAGAAATTTTGGAGATATTTTGCTCTCTGAGTTGATAAAGTACCGCAATATGTATGATCTTCATTGTGGACTCAAAATGGCAGAAAGTGTATGTACACGTGTACACTTTTATATTATTTTAATTACACATAAAGTGCAATTGTAATACCACCTTTTATACTTTGTATATGTGTATGTTTATGTGGACTCAAAATGGCAAACAATTGCGGTACTTTAATCAATCTAGTGATTTTTGTTCCTGTAGTCTTATTTGATAATTTATAAGTTTCACATGTTAAAACTCTTATCTTCATGTTTATTTTCAAATCAGTTAGACAAAGAAGACGCGTTAAAAGTTAGTGTTTTATAAGTCGCAAAATGGAGTTTTTAAAAAAACATTTTTAGCACGTGTTACTTTACTTCTTTCGCAAGAAAAAAAACAGCCGCGGATAGTCATAGAAAGCTTGTCAAAACTTACGGAGAATCTTCTCCATTAAGTAAAACCTGTGAATACTGATTCAGGCGCTTTATGAGTAGTGATTTCGATGTCAGTGACAAAGAAGGCTCAAGACCGCCATTCCGTACATCGATAATTGTCGGTTCGGTAAGTTGCGCACGTATTTTAATATATGAAAAAATATGCGCAACGACTACTATCGGTAACTGTGTACGGAATAGCTAAAAAATCGCGGTATATATCCCTTGTTAGATAAATGGGAAAAAGTCGTAGAAAATAAAGGAAAATATTGTGATTAATGTAATTGTTACCATTTTTGTATAATTAAACACAAAAGACGCGCGCTTCGCGCGCGCTATTTAACTTTTTGTTTTTTAACATTTAAAAATAATTGTAACTATCAAAATTGATAGTTTGACAGCTGGAAATGACACAAAGTGAAAGTTTGACAGCTGAAAATGATACGAAGTAAAGCAAGTTACAACGCACTTGACAACAAAATAGGGAGACAGTTAATTAGCATCGCGGAAAAGAGACAACAATATCAATAACATCTTCTTTTTACAAAGTGGAGTGGATGGATGGATAATAGATAAATATATCTTTTTTGTAAAAAAATCCTCAAAACTGATTCACACCTAATATATATTAATTAAATATCTACTTAATATATACAACTTTGCGTGCGCACGCGTGCGTGTGCATACAGTGTGTTTGGTAATAATCGCGTTACTTCCTCGAGTTAAATTAAATAGAAAAAAGTTATTTGTTATTTCAAACTTCAAAATACAAAACTAAATATTAAAAATTCATGAATCAATCTGCATCTACGCAATTTAGTAACAAAAATTGACCTTACTATTCGGTCAACATTCTCAATTTTGCACTTTTTTAAATTTTACCTTTTTTTTTATTAAATTTATAAATTTATATTTTCAATAAATATTTTGACATTTTGCACTTACTTTCAAGCATTCCGAAATTTTAACCAATACTGTACATACACATATGCGTGTTTATATATGTATATTTCCATTTTTTTTGTATTTTATTTTAATTATGCGAAGTTATTGTATAACAAATGTATCAATTATCCAACATAACCATTTGCATAAAAATATGTAACAAAACTATTAATTGTACATATATAATGTTACAGACTGTTTTACGAAGCCAACATTGCTTAGAGAGAGGTTTCTTCTACAATATTTTAGACCCGTTGTTAGGCATAGGATTAGGAACAGCTCCTGGTGAAGTATATTTAGAAGGATAAAATATTTAAAATTAGTTGGCTTAACAAATATTAAATTTATATAAAAATGTAAAAATGAGAACTGTTTTTGTTTTTGTTTATTTATTTATTAATTAATTTATGTTAAACTACCTGTTTTCTAGTTGTCTTACTAATACTTTACTAATTTGTACAATATTTGTACAATACTTGCATTTAACAACAATGTAACAAATCTCTTAAAACAATTTTTCGTATATTAATGCTTATTTATCAATATAATTAGTTATTTTCTTTTTACTTATCATATTTGTATAATATAGAAATAATTTTTGCTTCAGAATCTGTATGGACTGGAAGTCGAAGAATAATAGTTTCATGCTTTAATCCGAACATTTTGCGAAAATGTTTTGATACATTCGTAGAACGATCTTTAATATTGGTGAATGAGTTAGAAAAAGTTGGAATAAATGGAAACGAGATTATCTGTCATGATCATATACAAATGTGTGTTTTTAAGAGTGCATATGGTAAGGATAAGTAATTTGTCTTAAATAACTACATATTACAAAAATTTGTTTATTAAAATCATTTTCTCTCTCTCTCTCTCTCTCTCTCTCTCTCTCTCTCGCTCATGTATATATTATATGTATATGTTATCCTTGGGAGCCGTACAGGATTATACCCTCCGGTTAAATATATTATAATCAATCAGTCAATCTCTCTTTTATATTTGCTGTTTTTATAGTTCTTATAGTTTTTGAAAGAAACAATTGTTATCCAGATAAAAAAAATGTTGCAATAAATGCACAATTGCGTCTTTCTATTTATTTCAATTTTGCAATAACTGTTACAAAGTGATTTTGCAAAACGTATGTTTTGCCAAATATGGATTTTGCAATTAAAAGTTGTAGATATTGAGACAGTTGTGAAAGAAATTTTGCCTAATTATTACGATATTGTATTGAGAAATAAATTTTTAATTGCGTAATTATTACAATATTTAAAAAATTTAAATTTATTATAAATATTTTTTAATTAGATGCTGTACCAGTTATTGTACAATAATTAATTTAAAGCAACTTTAACTTACAAATAAAAGTTTATTTATTATACATGTATTATACAATATAAAGTTTATATTGCGTTTTTTAATAACACAATTAGGCATAGAAAGACTACAAGATACAAGGCTGTGCAAATTAAATATCTTTGTAATAGTTCATTGCAGATAGTTGCAATCATTGAATAAAGAAGGAACTTATGACTGCGGTACAGTAATGAAGAGTGGTTCAGTTTTTAATCTGTTTTTAATCACTGGTTCTTAGGTGTAGCACTTAAAGTGCTTGATTTCAAAAATAATAGCTAATCTTTTTATGAATTTAATATTTTTTACCAAACCTAATAACTGAACCAGTCCAAACTCACTCGTATTGCCATGCTTTTTCCTGATATTTTTTATTCAATGATTGCAATGCAAGACACCAAGCACGTAAAGAAATCCTAGTTTGTGCACATCTATTGTATGCTACATCTATAGTGTGCCACGAGAGTGCAGATATTAATCCTGATAGGAAGATTGTACAATAATGGCAAGCATTGCACAATATAAATGGCATCAAAGATTGTGTTAAGATGATTCGCTCTAACGCAACAGTTTTGTCAGAATATAATTCTTAAATAATATTTGTTAGAAATTAGATAAATATAATTTAAAACATTAATATTTTGCAATTATTTTAACATTTAAAATTATTACATTATAATTTTCAATATTTTCACAATATAATGTAGCAATAATGCAACAATAATGTGCAATATTTACAGCATTTAATCTTCAATATTTAATTCAAAATTAATATCAAAAGATATTACAACAAATTTAACAAATATTGTTTATTCAATAGACATTTAAAAAGGGACACTTCATTATCTAATAGATTAATTGCATTTGTCGGAGAATTAAATATTTCATTGGTAGTAATAGCGGCCAGAAATTCTTAAATTATTCCTACATTATAATGCACAAATATTGAAACATAAAATATTACACATTCAATATTTGTGCATTATAATTTAAGAATAATTGTGGAATAATTTGAATCTTTCGTGCACAATTGTATTTCAAAACATTTTAAACATGTTACAATTAAAATATTCTTCTCAATTATTGCACAATTTATTTTTGAACTTAATTTTGCAAATATGCTGTTAGAATAATTCGCCATATCGCTATTGTTATGCCGAAAAACCATTTCAAAATTAAATGTGCAACTATTCATCAATATTTCAAAAAAGGTTAATATTTCTACATCTATTTTCTTAAATATGTCCTCATAATGATGAATTATAATTTTTTTACAATATTTTGTCATACAATTTTACAAAACTTTTACTATCAGGAAAGCTAGAAAAAGCTAAACTAAATAGAATCAGAAAGATTAAATTATAAGCTTGCGAGCTTTAAAAAAAAAAAGGAGAAAAATACTTTGAAGCAAACGTATCACAATCAGAATCACGATATCACTCGTTTAAAAGAGCGAACTGAAATAAACATTGTGATATGCCGATACGTGATACCATGTAACCGAAAAAAGGTGAGAGTGTCGGTCGAATTCAAACAGTTTCGAGAAATAACTGAATAGTCGATTTCTGCAGATGTATGTCGTAATAAATATATTTTTTGTCAATTTAGTCACAAATAATATTAAACTAATGTGCATGTTTCTTTGTGAAATCTTTCTGAATTTAAGGATGTTTAACTAATAATTCTACAATTTGTTGCTGGTTCCTACAATAATTACAAAAATAATTTCTGACATATAAGTCAGCAACAATTGTGCAGAAAGTCTCACTAATTCTACAATTATGCAGAAATATATTTTAGGCATCAATTTTTTAAAGATGTTACAATACATAAATTTAGAAGTAATGATTAAAAAAATTATATTTATAACATTAACTTTAAATTCTTTAGAATCTTAGAATATTCAAAATTGTTAAAACAGCTCTATTTCTATCTTAGTATAAATCTAATAATTTTATTTCAAGACAACACAAAAATGTTAGTGCTCAGTTTATATGAGCAGTTTATATAAAAAATATTAAACTCATAAAAAGATTATTATTCAGCATTATATAAGATCCGCAGCTCAAATAAACAATCATATTTTTATTTTTACGTTTTACATTTATAGATTAAATATTAATTTTATTATTATATATAACGTTTTAAGTAATGAATATTTCAACTTTGAGTATAGACTCGATTGAATAACACACTGACAAATGTAATTATTAAGTGTTCGATTTAAAATACTAAATATTAACAAATTGTACAAAATATGAAAGGGTAGTGCTATAATCCGAATTTCTCCTCTATCGTTTATTAAAACAAACCATAAAAATAATAAAATGATCGAGTACAGATAATATTTATGTATTTGACATTAAAATATTCTCTTTTAAAATTTTATATTATAATTTTAGTTCATATATAATTATAATTAATATAATTAAATAACTGAGTAGGTATAAATTAATGTTTCAACTAACATGTTTTCTTTTCATATGTACAGATGTTTTCGTGGGCAGTAAAGTTGAAACAGATCTTAAAGATCAACATTTCAAAGTACTTATGAGGTATATAATTTTTAATTCTAAATTTTTGCAACTAGTATACATATACACTATAAAGATATTTCTATTAAAAAATTTTAAAACTTTTAATAAAAATCTTTTTGTTACTTTTTATTCTTTCAAGTTATCAAAAAAAGATATTTACAATGTGCTAATATATTGGCACTTGAAATGGCAAATAAAAATTGTATATTTCTTTATAGCTTTAAGCTACTGAATTTAATTCTAATTTAGACAATTTTACCATTCTCATCTCTCTCCCCCCCCCCCCACACACACACACACATACACGCGCGCGCGCGCCCATACTCATAGGCTTTAAATATAAAATTTTAATTTAAAGAAGTTTGTTTCAGACTTAAAAAAAGTATAAATTATAGAACAAATTTACCATTGGCGCTAAATGTCCTTTTGTTTAATAATATTATGTTTCATTTCACTCCTTTGGGACGCAAACAGCAAGATCTTTCGAAGACATTAAATTTTCTCACTAATAAGGTATATACGAGTATTAAATATATTATTTCTACCAGTACATGAAAAATGGTTCTTCTCTCACGTGTCAAAAATTCTTTTCTCACGTGTCACGTCACATAAAAGGACCAATATTTCAACGCACAGGTAGCAGAAAATATTGTACATATATGCCCGTGCAGGTGTACACACGAGCGGAAGGCATATCCCGTACTTACGGGCAATTAGCTGATTTACCGTACTAGTTGCATAAATATCTATTTTGTTACATGTACGTGGAAAGTCATCTTTCACACATCTCTTTTTCGGAAAGTTGTCGATTTTCGAAACAGTTTTCTTTATAACATTTCAACATTTATCAAATCGACAACAATTGGTAGTCATATACAGAATCCCGGTCTTGTTGGAAAAATATCATATAGGAATTTAATAACGATTCCACCCCGGGATATCGGGACATTACATGTTTAAAGAAGATTTGAAATAATTTAAAGAAGTAAGTCGGAAACATTATTATGTTGAAATACGCAAAAAAGTTTTTCGGATGTCATTACCGTTGTGCCTCTGGTCTCGAGACACGTTCGGGATTTCTGTCGGTGGCTTGCTCAAGAACAGGTCACTCATTGTCAGTGAGAACGTCGATTATTATGACACAGGCACATACAAAAAAAAGTGATTGGTCCGACGGACCAGACTAGTCAATCCTTATGTATTTTGACCCGCTGAATCCGAATTCAAGGTCAGAATTGCTGAATTGGTTTATTTTGTTCTAACCTCAAAAAAAAACCCTTGTAAAAGCAGTTTGGGTCACAAATGTATAATCCGGAGTGTGCAAGCTTGAGTAACCACATTACCCAGGGAAAATCCAATACGTATGACAAGTCTGAGCTGTGAATGAATAGCATAGAAAATCCACACTCCAGAACTTGCATACTCTGGATTATACATTTGTGATCCAAACTGCTTTTACAAAATGTTTTTTTTTTTGAGGTTAGAAAAAAAATTAGCAATTCAGCAATTCTGACCTTGGATTCGGATTCAGTGGATCAAAATACATAAGGATTGACTAGTTTGGTCTACTGGACCAACCACTTTTTTTGTGTGCTATGTAATCAAAGATATATATATTTCATGCTACAAACTTTTGTTATTGATACGTTACACTGACGATACTTTACACTCGCAATGACTCATTATAACGGTATTTTCTTTAGTAATGACCCGTAATGTTTTGTTAAATGTTAATTAAATTTAATATACACATATTAAAAATATTTACGTTGTTGTAGACACGTAAAGCATATTAATTCAATAGAAAAGAAAAATCAAAATAGTAAGGTCCTTTTGTAGTCACTAGTTAAGATTCAAAAATAATTAAAATTTCTTTAGTAGTCAACGAACTGGCCAATTTATTATTCCTCTAATAGCACAACGTTTCGACCTTAGTTCAGGTCCTTATCAAGTGCAAATTCCTGAAAATTTGAATCTTTCGAAATTCGCACTTGATAAGGACCTGAACTAAAGTCAAAACGTTGTGCTATTAGAGAAATAATAAATTGGCCAGTTTGTTGACTACTAAAGAAATTTTAATTATTTTAGAAAAGAAAAAAATATTTTTTTTTATATATGTATTACTATCCAGTTATAATTTGGCACATTCAATAAATCGCGATACTGCACTAACAATACTAAAAAGTTAAATGGTAACTTTTCAAATAGTATTAAACTTCGTTAAAAGTTATTAAACGTTCAAAATTCGACGTTTAACTTTGATCGCAAGAAATCGACATTAATTGAAATTTTAATGTCGTTGTGGAATACAATATTTTCTTTAAACTAGTTTAATAATTTAAATTTTTTAAATAAATTGTGGAACCCGGTTTTAATGCTTTATTTTATTTACATTTTGTTTTTGTTACATTTTCAGTTAATAGAGCAACATCAACATGAATTAAAACAACATCCTGTCGAGATGGAAGCTGATACAAGCCGTAAGTATATGTGCATTATGTATGAAGTCCATATTTTATAATATTGTAATATTTGTATAATATATTGATTTAGGGAAAACATAGGCTGTCACAGTTTTAGAATAGTAATATTTTTATCCCCCGTCTGTACATTGACCCCAAAAGGAAACAAGCGAAATTTTTCACTTGTGTAGGCACAAAACTGATGATAGGCTTGGGTCCCCTCCCTAAAAAAACTTAGTAAAAGTAAGTACTCATACCCAAAAGGACGCTTCGATCCGGTACTTGTTATTAAAACGGCAGAATGTAAACTTTTCAAGTATTTCCAAAAAATCTAGTGTACAAAAAGACCGTGTTAGTATTTCGTGACAGTAAGAAAAATTTAATTTTTGTATTTTTCTTAATTATTTTGTTATTTTTATCATGTTTTTACTTGAGTTACAAGCATAATTTGCTTTTTTTAGTCGATAAAGACAATTTAATTACAATGGTCTTTTGTGATTAAAGGCCATTAATGGATACGTCTAATCGCTGGCTTTTGCGTATATTCTATGCCATGCTTGATTATTCTGACATAAATTCGTCATTTTATACTATTTGCGACAAAAAACCTATTTTTTAATCGGCGTAACTTTTTGAAAGACTTGGCTTTCAATTTAGTAAAGCCACATTTGCAACGTCGTTTAGAAATGAAAACATTAAGAAGCTATTTGCGTCATACAATTCGAGAAATTTTATAATGACGATGACTCTACTCAGGCATTTAATCCTAATACAAAAATGAATAAACGAAAAAGATATTTAGTATGTCGGTCCGCAGATAATTAAAAAAAACGTGGTTTTGTGTGGTGTATGTGGCAAGCCAATTTGCGACGATTATCGCACAATTTTCTGTTTAGATTGTGCACAAAAACATAGTTAATATTATTATTACTTAAATTTTGATCATTTTACATTATATATAGCTAACAAGGGAACCTCGCGAATCCGAAAATTCTGATTTTAATGAAACTTGGCATAAATGTAGAAGGGGTAAATACATGAATTTAGAAATTAAAAGTTGGTGCTTATAAACGGTTTAAAGGGTTGAAACCACCCTTCAAAAATGTTGAGTTTTTGTCTTTTCTCGATATATCTCGTAAACTAAACAAAGTATTAAAAAATGTTTCATACAAAAGTTTTACAGTATAAATACCTCTATTTAACTATGTTATTTATTTTTAAAAAAAAATTTTTTTTTAAAAACAAATTTTTTTTCTTTAAAAAAATTTTTTTTGAAAAAAATAAATAGCATAGTTAAATAGAGGTATTTATGCCGTAAAACTTTTGTATGAAACATTTTTTTATATTTTGTTTAGTTTACGAGATATATCGAAAAAATGCAAAAATGTCTCAACTTTGAAGTGTGATTTCACCCCTTCAAACCGTTTTTGAACCAAAATAAAACATTTCTAAATTAATATATTTACTCCCTCTACATTTATGCCAAGTTTCATTAAAATTAGAAAATTTTTTGTTTGGTCTTATAAATGGTTTGAAGGAGTGAAATTATCCTTTAAAGGTTGAGATATTTTTACCTTTTCTCGCTATATCTCGTAAACTAAACAAAATATAAAAAAATGTTTTATACATAAGTTTTACAGCTTAAATACCTTCATTTAACTACGCTGTTCATTTTTCAAAAAAAAATTTTTTTTAAATTAAAATAAATTTTCAATAAAATTGACTTTTATGTATATAGCATTTATAAAATAATTATACTATCTTATACTACGTTCTATTTATATCATCTATGTGTATATTATGTATATTATATATTATCTATGTTATAATACTACATTTATATTATCTGCATCCTTATATGTATTAGTTTTCATCTAACAGTTGCGCAATATTAGAGTAGTCACGTTGCTTTTACACAGTTCATTCTGTCTACGTCACATATTTCACATTCAAGTTTTATATTTGTCATATCACGGTATATATCAAATATGAAATGGAAATCACGTATTAAAGTTTGATATCTTTATTAATGATGTTACGCGTCATTTTCACATCTGGATCAAGTCTAACGTGTGCTTGATCAGTACATCAGTATCACATCTAACGTGTGCTTGATTTTTCTGTTAGATTATTTAATTAAGCGAAGCATAATGTTACACGTAAATGTTGCAAATGTTCTTAATATGTTAATTATTTTATTTTAAATTATACATATTCCACCTATAAATGAAAGAGAAATACAATTACGTGATGCGATAGAGGATATTATAACAAATGATATTATAACAGTGAATGTGACTTATCATTTGATGTACATACTGATACTGCTTTAGAATTTTAAAATTATTGGAAAGTGGATTTACCTGACATAGAATATGTAACAAATGATGAGGAAGAATTTTTTTAAAATGATAATTGTGGTAGGGACTTCACCTTTCTGAAGCGACGTTGCACTCCTAAAAGAGAGCCTTTTATCACTTCTCCAATATTCGACGGCTTTCCTTTTATAGCTACTATTTAAAATTTCGTCTTCTGGTTCACAATTATATTCATTATCAGATTCATAATCAACATTATCATTTTCTACAAATTCTTCCACCTTATCTGTTACATATTCTATGTCAGGTAAATCCACTTCCAAATAATTTTGAAATTTTAAAGCAAAATGAGTGTGTACATCAAATGATAAGTCATTCACTGCATTTGTTATAATATCCTTTATCACATCACGTAATTGTATTTCTCTTTCATTTATAGGCGTTGGTGGAATATGTGTAATTTGAAATAAAATAATTAACATATTAAGAACATTCGCAACATTTATGTGTAACATTATGCTTCGCTTAATTAAAAACAATCTAACAAAAAAAATCAAGCACATGTTAGATGTGATACTGATGTACTGATCAAACACACGTTAGACTTGACACTGATGTGAAAATGACGCGTAACACCATTAATAAAGATGCCAAACTTTTATTAATACGTGATTTCATATACGAAACATACCGTGACATGACGAATATAAAACTTGAATGTGAAATTTGTGACGCAGAGAGAATGAACACTGTGTGAAAGCAACGTGACTACTAATATTGCGCAACTGTTAGATAAAAACTAATACATACAAGGATGCAGATAATATAAATGTATAGTATTATAACGTAGATAATATATAACATATATAATATACACATAAATGATATAAATAAAACGTAGTATAAGATAGTATAATTACTTTATAAATGCTATATACATAAAAGTCAATTTTATTGAAAATTTATCTTAATTAAAAAAAAAATTTTTTTTCGAAAAATAAACAGCGTAGTTAAATGAAGGTATTTATGCTGTAAAACTTTTGTGTAAAACATTTTTTTATATTTTGTTTAGTTTACGATATATCAAGAAAAGGTAAAAATATCTCATCCTTTGAAGGGTAGTTTCACTCCTTCAAACCGTTTATAAGACCAAAGAAAATTTTCTGATTTTAATGAAACTTGGCATAAATGTAGAGGGGGTAAATACATTAATTTAGAAATGTTTTATTTTGGTTCAAAAACGGTTTGAAGGGGTGAAAGCACGCTTCAAAGTTGAGACATTTTTGCATTTTCTCGATATATCTCGTAAACTAAACAAAATATTAAAAAATATTTCATACCAAAGTTTTACGGCATGAATACCTCTATTCAACTATCATATTTATTTTTTCCCAAAAAATTTTTTTTAAAGAAAAAAAATTTGTTTTTGAAAAAAAAATTTTTTTTTAAATAAATAACATAGTTAAATAGAGGTATTTATACTGTAAAACTTTTGTATGAAACATTTTTTAATATTTTGTTTAGTTTACGAGATATATCCAGAAAAGGTAAAAACTCAAAATTTTTGAAGGGTGGTTTCAACCCTTTAAACCGTTTATAAGCACCAACTTTTAATTTCTAAATTCATGTATTCACCCCCTCTACATTTATGCCAAGTTTCATTAAAATCAGAATTTTCGGGTTCGCGAGGTTCCCTTGTAAGTTTTTTATGATAATATATTATAATTTTTTATAACGAAAAAATATTTGTGAAAAATTATCTTTTTATTATATTCTCATTACCCGAAAAATACCTATTCTCAATCATGCAAATAATTATACTTTTTGCAACCATTTGTAGAACAATTTTTTTCTGAAAAGTCATACTTTATTCTAAAAAACCTCAAAAGAATTTTTCTTAATAATAATTTGTTATTAAGTTATGATTTTTTTTACGAAATTCCATTTCTTGTCAATCTCGAAAAATTTAAATTGTTATTGTAAAAAAATTTTTAATAAATGACCAAAATAACTGTTGAAATTAAAAGTGTAGTCACTCAAAAGTAATTAAGAATTTTTTCCGATTTTTTTCATGTATTTAACAATTAAAAAAAAGGGACAGGACAAAAAGGGGTCAGTGTACAGACCGTGTTAGTGAAAATAAGTGTACAGATGCAGGGTTAAAGAAAAGTAAATTAGAGGTATTTAAATAATATGTACACACACACTAATACCTTAAAAAACACTTATTCATTAGAGATTAAGAAGAAAATCTTATACATTATATTATTTACTAAAAAGTTATTTAATTTTTAATAAAATGAAAGTACAGCAATTAATCCTATATACGCTAGATTTGATTGTTATACATGGAATCTTCTTGTAGCGACAATTTAAATTTTAAACGTCTTGGACAGATAAAGTATGTATTTTTGTTGCTCTAGCTTTCAAAATAGTATCAGGTGGATTTTTACCTTTACTCCATTTTTCTCTTTTATTTTTGTATACTTTTCACAAAAAATAAAGAAACTTAACATAACTTACGTAAAACATTGTATTTGTAAACATAATCTTTAAACGATTGTTTGACTGACAAAAAGTACTGGTCCAAAGAGATTAAAATTGACTATCTCTAATCCAATTGAGTCAGTACATCGTATTATTTTTGATAAGAGAGATTATACACATAAATTTTGTTACAATAATTATCAACTATTAAATATATTAATTAACAACCATAAAAGTTATTTTAAAAAATGTTATCATTTAAGATTACAAGAAAATTGCACAATGAATAACATTAAAAATTATTTTTTTTAAATAAAAAAAGATAAAAATTTATTCTTCAACTTAATTTTTGAAATAATTGTAATACACACAATGCACTTTTGGCACAAATTATTTTACACAACAATTAAATATTATATTTCTATTTGACTCATTTGTAAAATAAAAAAGAGAATGTTCTGTCCAATACTGATTAAGACTTTTGTTTCCTTAATGCTACAAATGCTTTAAAGCAATTTTTTGTTTAATTAATTAGTAAAGTTTTTTGTTTCGATAGGTCAATCAAATACTTTAAAGCATTTATAACATCGAATGGATCGCAGCTTGAATTAAATATTTGTTATCAATCTCATGTATGATAATCGATCTTTTCTAATATTTACAATTAAACATTAAAAGATATACTTTTTAATATTGCAATGTTTGTTATAAACGTGTTAACAAATTTTTTAATATGTAAAAAAATATGTAGGATATTTAACATCACAGGATTAAAAAAAATAATTAATTATTCTTTATTTTTGTTTTTTATATAATATAGATAAGACGTTTCTTGATATTCTGATTGAGTCATCTCATAAAAACAATTTGTCACACAAAGTGATTTGTGATAACGTAATTACACTGATTATGGGGGTATGTTACTTCTGCACAAACACATACATACATATCTATAAGCACATATCTATAAGCGGATAATAAAGTCACTTTCTTTTATTAGTCCAGTGATTCAATCAGTATTACCTTAAATTTTGCTGTCTTCATGTTAGCAAATTTCCCAGAAATACAAGTATGTATATTTATTTTATATACAATTGAGTTTACCAAAATTAACTTACACAAAACATAGTAAATAATGATTTTACAAGATACATGTTAACTTATGTGTTAAAATACATGTTAAAAAAACATTTGTTTTTTAATCTGTCAATTTTTCAATTGATTAAATCAATTTCAAATTAATTTAGTTAATAAGTAATCTAGAACATACTAATTGTATTGTATTGAGATAAAGATTTATTTTATTTAATTTTATAAAAGATGAAAGTATATGAAGAATTGTTGGAAATTTATGGTATGAAGACGCTAACGTCTGCTCCAGTCAAATATGATGATTTACAACATATGCATTATTTGGAGCAAATTATTAAGGAAACAATGAGATTATTTCCTATTTTTCCAATAATTGGCCGGGAAGTAACCAAAGATATAAGAATAGGTATGTTTCTTTTTATAAATAAACAAACATTTTAGTAATAATTTTATCATACTAATATTTTATTCACATTGAATAATATATATACTATACAGATATAAATTCAGATATATACTTATAATGAAGAATCAATAACGATTAATATTTCAAGTCTTACATAAAAAAAATAATTTTGTTGTTTAAGTATTTAAAAATCTAGCTAGATACAGATCTAAAAATGATTTGATTTGACTATTAAAATATAGTAATTATGGAGAACGCTCAAACATGATGATAATGCTGTAAAAATTTTTGACATTCTACCAAGTAGTTTGAACATCTTTCATAATTATTTATATGGTTTAAGTAAACTATTTTTAGATATATATCTAAATTTTTAAACACTTTAACTAAACTGTTTTCTTTAGTGCAAAATATATTTTGAGATTTATTGGATTTTAAAACTGTAGGAAGTGTCATTTTTAAATCAGAAAAAGGTTTAATACTAAAGTTGAACATAGTGTTTTCAATATTTAAAATTCTAACAAAAAATAGCGATTAATTTTATCAGAATTTAATAAGGAATAATTAAAAAGTTATATCAGTGTCCTTAAAAGAATATTGTTTTGCTAATTCTGTGTACTTACACGATAAATAATAAATAACAAACTATAAAATTAAACATACACAAGCGTAAATAATAAAATAAATTATATTATTTATTGTTTCTATTTTACATTTATGTTTCTCTTATAAGCTTATAATATTTATTTTTAAAGAAATACATTTCAGGAGATTCTATTTTTCCAAAGAACACTACTATAGTAATACCACTTATAACGATGTTTCGAAATAAAGAGCAATGGCCAAATCCATTAAAATTTGACCCGGACAGATTTCTGACAGAAAGAATAAAGGCTTATAACTCATATTATTTCACTCCTTTTAGTGATGGACCACGGAATTGTATAGGTAGCTGAGATTAACTTATGTACGTATCATAATAAAATTAATTTATATATAATTGGCAAATTTGTAGGTATCAAATATGCAATGATGTTTATGAAAGTTATCCTAGCAACGCTTATTCGCACATTCGTATTTAACGTAGAACAAAGTATCGAAATAGATAAAATCAAATTAACTACGAATATGGCGTTATTACATCCCGTTAAACCTTTAAAGGTCAAAATTGAAAAACGAAAATTTTCTGATGACATAATATAAAAACGTTAAACATGAAAGAATATGCAATATTTGTTCAAGTAATATTCTGTCTCTATTATTGATACTATAAATAATAAAATATTGTCTCAAATAGCCAAACTTTGCTTAAAGCAAATAGTATCCAAATGCTTGTTAGAAATTTTGTAAGCAAAATGATACCAAATTGGACACAAATTAAAGAAAAATCTTATACCAGATGTTGTCAACAAATTATTAACAGAAACATAACAAACATGTGCTTTACAAATCTTGCCAGCAATCGTCAAATGTAGAACAAGACTTGATATATTTGTCGCCAAATTGTTATCAAAAAGCGAGCGTCTGCGTAACTTAGTTTGATGACAAATTGCTGTCAAAAAGCAATTTGGCGTTAATTGTGTTGCACAGACCTTGTAACCTTGTTGCTTTTTTACGACAATTTGCTGTTGAGTTATGATGCAAACTTTGCCAGCAAAATGCAAGCTGATCGCGGACACAGATGCTATAGTATTTAGTATCAAGTTTAAGCTAATTTGTTGCCAATTTGATGATAAATTGTTTATTGAATTGAAAATATTATTGCAACATTTATATATGTAACAATAAGAAATAAATAAAATATAGTAATAAAATATTTTGCATTAATTTATTAAGAATTTCTTTGCTGTGAATTTCCCACAAGAACATATATACCACGTCGAGAAGAAATTATCAACTTATAATAATTTAAGAAGTATGCTATTCTCTCAAGAAAAGGATCAATTCTAAGTGATCTTTTTACGCGGTTGAAAATAAGTAGAATTAGTCAAAATACAAAAAAGTAAGAGAACAATCCAAATTTACATTCTACAAATGCGTATTTTACATATTTGCACAAAAACAATAATAATAAAGATTAGAAGAAAACATTTCATTTAGTTTGCTTTTCTATAGCTACATTGAGTTACACTACTAAACTGATGCAATAAATTAGGAAAAATATATAAGAAACAATATATTTGACTTACTTTAACTTAATGCTAGAAAAAGTCTTTCAAAGTTTTAAAATTTTAGTACAGTTCATATAGAATTCGTCCAATTTTGTACTGAAAGTATAAATTGTTCTTTTACTGAAAACATATAGTTACTGAACATATAAACTAAAAACTTGGTTATAAATATATGAATCACAAACTTTTTAGAGTCGAAATTCTATGTAATTAATCTCAATCGTCAGTTTGGGAATCTGAAATTCTGAACACACCTCTCGTGGTACTTTGGATCCTAATACCGGTGGCAGAATACAAAGTTTTGAAAATGTACTATTCACTTCAAACATCGATAAGATATATTGTTAAAGACCAAACCAATCCAGGGAAAATTTTCGTCACTACCAAGGGGTTCCGGGGGCGTTATGGTAATTGAAGAGCAGTAACATTATCAAATCATGACTTTATTATGTAGTTATAATAATATTACGTATGCATTACTTCTAAGGGGTTATAATATTAAAGATATTACTGCAAACTTACAATTTTTTTGTATAGTTATGTAATTATTATGTCTGCAGATAATCAAACTTGGATAATAACATTAAAATTATAGTTTTAAATAAAAATCGAGTATTATTAATTTCTAAATGTATATACATATATCTACGAAACATCAGACTAATAATATTAATATTACATTATCAATGTCTTATTCTTAATAACTTAAATTTAATAAATACGCGATCTCCCATAAAAGTTTTTAAATAATATCTCTTCGGCCCATAGAAAAAAATTATGCAAAAATTACTGCACAAAAAATTGCATATTTTTGTGCATAAATTTTTGCATAACTTTTTCTTACGGGGATGCTCTATTCATTATAACTCAGTGAAGAAAATTATTATGCCAATGAATAAAAAAGAATTTTTAAGAGAAAATAAAAAAATTTTTGTTCTCTGTGCACGCCGTTCAAAGTTGAAGTTTTTTCTACAATTTCCGGGAAAAAATATAACATTTCCTATAACGTTTCATATAAAAATATATATAAATATATATATAATATGTTCATATACGTTTATATTAGTTTTCCTTCTTTTGTAAAATTTCTGTTTGATATTAAAAAATAATTTTTACCTTATTTCTTTTAAAAAAGCTAAGTATATATTGTCCATATACATATGTACATGGACAATTTTTTAATACTTAGCTTTTTAAAAAGAAACAATGCGAAAATTATTTTTTAAATTAATTTCTATCTTTTCAGTATGACTATTATATTTTTATATCAAACAGAAATTTTACAAAAGAAGGGAAACTAATATAAACGTATAACTAATATATGGACGTATTATATATATATTTATATGTATATGTTTTTATATAAAACATTTTTCCCGGATTTGCAAGATTTACTTTAAAGTGGTGCAATTTGTAGGAGAATCATTGTAGAAAAACGTTCGTTAAAACATATTGCAAAGAATGGAAAGTATATGTGCATATGGACATATGTATGTTTATATAATACATATATATCTATATGTGTGTATTAAAGTTGCAGTTGACAATTCATCCTCAAAAGTAAAAACCTATAAAAACCAAAAGCTTATAAAACTTTAAACAATTTGAAATCTTGCGCAAAAGTGTATCAAATTGTGTAATGTCAAGAAGAGAATTAATGTATAACACTAGATTCTTTATTACAAAATGTTATAAACCGATTTGGTCAAACGGCATAATCATTGTTTATTTTTTAATAAAGGGTAAATAGATTTGATTTACAAGGGAGGCTAGGCAGCCCGAAAATTCAGAAAATTTTGAAAAAAGAATTTTAACAAAAGTTAAACAGTTTTAAGAATACTATATATATATATATATATATATAAAATTATGAAACAAATTTTTATTTTGCTTTGTTTAACAAAACATCATTCTTTCTATTCCATTTTTTAACTTTAAAGTACTCTTAAAACCGTTTAACTTTTGTTTAAAAAATGTTTCTCTATCTTTTATAGTTTTAAAGATATTTGCCAGGAAAGAAAAAACCAGTTCTTTGAAGGGGTTTTCCACTCTCCCAAAATGTAAATTTAAGAAATAAAAAATAGTTTTGTATTAGGAAAGAATTACTCTACTTGGACACAATTTTTCAAAATTTTTTGATTTTTTGGGTGGCCTAACCTTTTTTGTTAGTAAAACCATATCCATTTGAAGGTTGAGAACATTATTTTGTTTCTTAATATATAATATTTTAGATATTATTCTTTTATTAAAGTTCTTTTCAATATCCAAAATTTTAACCCTTTCTCAATCGAAATCATGATTGTGATGCATCCTATGGCCAGTAATTACCGAGCGAGTTGTGATATTTTGTCTTATATGTTTTTCATGGTTTTTTAAATTTTTGTTTGTAATTTATAACATGTCTGACTCATATAGAAAGCGTCATAATTCTTACAATATAATTTATATACGACATTCTTTTTTAATGCCGTGTGTGGGTAGTAGATCTTTTTGTACTTTTATATATCTACATAATTTATTCAAACTAAAAAAAAGACATCCTTAGTTTTGTATTTTTTTATAATGTTTTTAAATTTCTTAGTATGTGTATAACGGCATAATAAACCATGAAAATCTTTCTTTTGTATCTGAAAACCGTACTTTTCATGTTTTGTGATTTTTTCTTCCATTAATTAAATATTTAGTCAAAAATAAATTATGGAGTTATTTTACAATAAAATATTAATAATTAGTTCCAAGTTTACTTCATGGAATTCAGGGTCTGAAAGTAAAAAATATCGATTCATCAATCCAATAATTGTGCCTTTCTTTTGTGAAAGAGAGTGCTGAGACATAAAATTTAAAAATATTCCGGAGAAAGTAAGTTTCTGATGCCAATTAAATTTAATAGAATTAACAAATATTGTTGTATCCAAGAAATTAATTTTATTTCCTCCGATTTTCAAAGTAAAATGTAATCTAAGGTAAATAGCGTTTAAAACATCATGCATTTAAAATATCATGTATAGAAGGTGAAGGTACCGTCATTAAAATATCATCATCTATATACTGTAAGTAAAAAAAAAAAAAAACGGAAAATTGAATGTACTCGGCATTCTCGCTTCCAAATCTTGCAAAACCAAATTTGCTACAATCGGCGACAAAGGAGAACCCCAAAACATTGTTAATATATATATTATTAAAACTAAAAGATTGAATTCAATACTATATAGTCATATTGCTCTCAAGAATTCTTTTTTAGGGATACTACAGTTCTTTAAGACGTATCTCCATTTTTTCGCCACACTCTCTAATTCATTACTTATAGGTATGTATGTTTATAAATAATAAGACAACATCCAAAAAGATTAGACTGAAATTGTCTAATTGTTGTCAAAGCATGTATCAGAGAATTTTATTTATTTATTTATTTATTTATTTATTAATATGAAAGACTGAAATAAAGTTTTTGGAGAAAATGCGTGATAAGCGCGTGGAGCCGTGATGGCATGCTACGGTTCTGCATACACCAGCCGAGCGCCATCTAATTAATCAACTGTATTAATAACTTAATAAATAATAATTTGAACCAAAATTGTTAAAAAAAACTTTTAGTAAACATTTTATTCTTTTTTTACACCCTACAATATTAATTAATTATTTTCTCTGTATATATAATAATATATATTATAAAATAAATATATATCTAAAAAAAGTAAGTCCCAAATGCGCACAGCGTAAAACTGACACCACCAATCAAATTCTATACGGAGAGAAAAATTCTGTTCTGGAAAAATTAACGAAACTACTAGGTGCGCAACTAAGTTTCCAGGTTTCACACATGGATGGCGCTAACGACACATGTAGTCGCATACATGTCTGAAGTTGTGTTTTTTTTATAGCTTGGACATTTGTTAACAATAACAAGTCGTAATACCAAAACATATTGCAACGCAAAAATATTTTTTCTAACAACGAAGATGTCGAGTTTTGTACCAAATAAACAGCATTTGCGGAAAGCTTTGCTTTTCTGCCTTAACTTGAAAAAAAAATGCAGCTGAGCACGTTGTTTGCTTGAGGAGGCCTACGGCGAACATACATCAAAACTACCTGTGAAGATTGGTTTAAACGCTTCAGAAGTGGCGATTTCGACACTGAGGACAAGAAGCGCTCCGGAAGACCAAAAACAATTGAGGACGCCGATCTGCAAAGCGTTATTGGATGAAGATGATACGTAAACACAAGATCAACTTGCGGAGGCATTAAACATGACTCGCCAAGGTATTTCCAAACGTTTATATGCCATGGGAAAAATTCAAAAGGAAGGAAAATGGATGCCGCATGAATTGACTGAGAGACAAATGGAAAATCGAAAAACCACTTCCGAAATTTTGCTTTTGCGGCATGAAAAAAAGAGTTTCCTGCATCGAATTGTTACTGGCAATGAGAAGTGGATATATTTCAAGAATCCCAAACCTCAAAAATCGTGGCTTTCACCTGGCAAAGCATCAACATCGACGGCACGCCCAAATCGCTTTGGAAAGAAGACAATGCTCTGCGTTTAGTGGGACCAGAAAGGGATTGTGTACTTAGTACTATAAGCTGCTGAAACCGGGCGAAACTGTCAATGGGCATCGCTACCGACAACAACTAATCAATTTGAACCGTGCATTGCTCGAAAAACGGCTAAAATAGGATACAAGACACGAACAAGTGATATTGCAGCACGACAACGCTCCGTGCCATCGCACTTCCATCGTCCAGGACACCATCAAAACGCTGAAATAGGATCTGCTACTGTACTCGCCGTATTCGCCAGATCTGGCCCCTTCCGATTACTTGTTCCGGTCGATGGCGCATGGCTTGGCTGGGCTACATTTGGCCAATTTCGAAGAAATGCAAAATTGGGTAGATGAACGGTTTAGGTCCAAAGACGCGTCGTTTTATCGTCGCGGTATTCATGTATTGCCAGAGAGATGGCAAAAATGTGTAGGTAGCGAAAGACGATACTTTGAATTAACCATTTTTTGTATTTCTTTTAAAATTTTCCATTTTTGATAAAAAAAATCCGGAAACTTAGTTCCGCACTAGTATAACCCGAGTGCAAACGTGTTTTATAATGTAAATGTATGAGGGAACAAGAGAAAAATTACTATTTGTTATGGACAGTTTTAAATAAATGGATCAATTTTTCAAAAAAATCAGGCTAAAATTTTTAATTTAGTACAGTAAAATATATATGAAAAACAATTTTTACTTGATTTTGGCAAAAAATTAATGGTTGCTCATAATTAAACTCATAAAAAAAATTTTATATAGATTTAATATAAAGTAATATAAATTATATTAAAATTAAATAAGATACTAATAAGATTTTAATAAAAACTCGATTTTTAATTAAAATTTTATAAATATTTAATTTTGATTATGTACACATCTATATTAAGTATTATATAATCTTATTAAATGTCTTTATAAGGATTGAACAAAATAAATGTTTATATTAAACTATATGAAATTATTATTAAAGTTTTACAAATTTTTATAAAGTTTTTATTAAAATCTTATTAGTATCTTATTTAATTTTAATAAAATTTATATTAAATTTATATAAAATTTTTTTTCACGGGAATATAAAAGTTTTCTTAAGTTAATCTTGTAAATTTTTCTTTTACGCTAAAGAATCAGTTCATGAAATTTTACCCTGCTGTCTCTGAAAACTGTTTATCTTATTTGGCTACCATCAAGTTTCATATTGTGTTGATCATGTATGTAATAAAGAAACAAATAATATTACGTATTGCGTCATTTGGTAGCTTTCGATCAATTTGTCGCTTCCGAATAAAAGGGTGTTAACTCAGAAGCCGTTTAAAAAATTAAAAAAAATAACCACAAATTACAAATACAAATTTTTTTTGCTGACAATCTCCTATATCAATTTTTTACAATATATGCTTCATGTTTTCATAACAATACTTTAAACTATTCAACAATAATTATTAATCTGTCAAACATATATAGTCATAAATATGTATCCATAGACATCGAGTGTTATAGTTCATCACAAAGTGTTAGTTTCCATAGAGTTTTTGAAGTGAAGCAACGGCGGCAGTTCACGATTGGATGAGTGACCGTTTTTCTCGCGGAAGCATTAAGGTTCGATTGTACCAACTTCTTGGTAAACTTATCTATCAGATAAATATATGTTTGTCTTTATTTATTTAAGAAAAGAAATGAAGATAGACACATGCTTACCTGGTAGGTAAGTTTACTAAGAAGTTGGAACAACCGGCCCTAATAAGCAATGCTAGATGTGCCTATAGTTTGTATTAAATTGAAAAGGAAGTTTTTATAGGAGGCACGGTAAATTTTACCGTGCGTAGTAAGATAATTTATACTTAGTGCTCTTGTCTATTTTTTAGTAAGACATAAATAATAATTTTTATTCTTTACTTTCTAAAATTAAGCAAATTAAAAGACTTTTCTCTTCAAAACAATTGCACCCACATTCCCATAAATCATGGTAATTTTTGACAAATTTTTAAAAATCAGCTAATTTTTCTGTCCGTGTACATATAAATTTATCCTAACCCTAACTAACTCATATTGTGCGCAACTGGGACGCTCCTTCTAACAATATTTACAAAACATTAATAAATTTATTTGTTTAAATAACAAATATTTTTTATGTTTAATATTTTTAACTTATTTAACCCTTTTATTGCCAGTGAGAAGTATACTTCTCACTTGTTTTCTTTTCATTTTATAGAGGAGAAGGTGGCAATATGGCCATCTATTTATGATTTATACAAAACTTTGTTAATAATTAATATTTTTAATTAAAAATTGACGATTATATTTATCAAAGTCTTGTTAATTATATTTTAGATTCAAAGTTATAAAATACTTATTATGTTACATATTATTTGTAAATATGTAGCGACACTGCCTGATGCGGGTGAGAAACAGAAATGGTAATATGGCCACTATAAATATAAATGTAAAAGGTTAGTTTTATTTAAAAAAGTATGGTCATAAAACATTTTCTTGGGAAAAATTGATTATTATATTCCTAAACGTGTGTTGTCAAAAAGAAAAATAACAATAATAAGAGATTTTTATAAAACATATAGGTTTAGTTTAAAAAAAAGTTTTAATGCATTTTATAATAATGCAATCATTCTTTTTTAAACTTTCCCTCAATTTCAAAAAATTTTAAATTTATTTTTACAGCAAAAGATTTAATAACAAGTTCAAACATATATGATAAATTTGCATTATAAAAACGCATTTTTTAAAAATAAGGTAGAAATATTCCTATATCGCTATTCGCGCGTTTTATCCGTATCCGCCTTGTATAGCTACATGTGTAAATATATATTAATTTATTAAAAAATGTGTTGTCTTGTATGCAATTATATTCATACAATAAAAAATTAAAAATATTAAAATAAGTAAAGAAACTGGGTGAATCGTATGTTTTTTTATTTTCCCATTGATTTCTGGGTTTATAGAAAGTAAAAACCTACTTATTTTGTTAATTAAAAATAATCCTTCAGCTAGTTCTTGAAGCGTTTGAGTTTTCATCCAATAATGCTTGCAATTTAATATCTTGAAACTTTTTCGGTTTACCTGAACTTTTTTATCAAACGTCCAAATCGAAATCACCACGCCAAAATTGTCGATATCAGAGTATACTGGCATGTTTTAACCAATAGGGAAAATTCAGAAGAAGTTTCTGAGCTGAATTAGTGGGCTTTAACAGCCGTTTTCTTTAAATCAAACCAATAAAGCAGTAAAAAACTTTTAACCACACTCCATTTTCAATCTCACAAAAAGTGTAGTTATGTTTACGAATGCACAATATGCCAGGTATCAAATTATTTGTAGAAATGTTTAAACATTAAAAAAGCGTACTAACTTTCAAAATAGTAGATTTGTACCTATAATCTGAGTAGATTTGTACCTATAACCATCTATATTAAACACTCAAACCTAATCGAAATACCTCAAACATTATATGCAAAATGAAAATTATGTATTTTTAATCTACATTATCTCTTAAATCTAAATTTGCTGAAACTGAAGGTATATCTCCGAAGGAGAAATATTTTCCTTTTTTTATATTTGAATATCTTTATTTTATTCTTCATTTGACAAATAAATTTTTTATTTTCAGATATCACATTAAAGTCAATTATTAAGAATGTTATTTTTTACTCTGTATTAACTGTTGGAGCATTGTCGGGTACGTTCCTATGACTAGCCGGAACTATCTACGGAGGCGCTGGCTGTCTTAGCAGGTGGCGTTACAGTTTTTACGGAAGGACACGCATTCTTACCATCCACCTTATGTATGTAAACCCCTCGTTCTTTTTGTAACCACGCTAGAGTTGAAATCATTAAAATATTCACTAAGACCTATTACGTGTGCAATACGTTATTTGGAACTTCCTGCCATTTCCGTAAGACGCGCTAACATTAACAAATTTAAAATAAATAGTGTAATAAAAGATTCATTATTACTGGGATTAGATTTGAGATAGGATCCATTTTTCTTCTTTTTGAAACTATTTCTAAGCTACTTGAAGAACTATCAGTCTACAAACTTTACAAAAAAATTGTAAAATATTATAACATTAAAAATTCTTGAACAAAAACCAGAATTTTTAACATTATCAATGTAAAAAAAGAAGATTATTATATTAATTTTTAAGAAGCACAAAATTTCTATTCAATTTTATTCGGTCAATTACTTTGGATATTATCTCTTTTAAATATTTCCCATTGTATTCGATAGGGAGGCATCGTGTTATGTTAAAATTCTTTCTGCTTGATTGCCTGCGACTTTCTTCATACAATGACAGTGTTCTTCACGTTTGAGAAACCAGAGAAACTGATCGGAAAGATCGGTTATCTAACATTCTAAATATTATGCTAGAAATTTCTCTGGGCAGCATCTCGATGATGTCCAATTTCCTCTCTACAAAGGTATTGAAGTACGCAATCATTCTTTTAAACGCCTCCATCATTTACAATGTGTTCCGTGAGACCGCTTAAAACAAACTGACGCTCTCGGCCACTTCTGACGTGTATTTATTGGCTATCCTCAAAATATAATTTTAAATTAAAAAAAAAATTTTTTATTAAAAAATTAAGTATATATAGAAAAGTGTTGAAATTAAATTATTTTATTTAATATAAATTAATTTTAGAAAAATGTAATATATGGTGCTTATTTGTTATTATTTATTTAATTGTAAATAAAATAATTTATTTAATAAAATAGGATAATTAGTTTAAAAAAATTTATTTTGGTAAATTTTAATTTTAATTTAATTATTTAAAAATTTAAGTTATTAATAAACATTTTATTATCATTAAAATATTTTAATATATATATATATACAATATAAATAATATATATAAATATTAAATATATAAAAAATTTAATTAATATTTTAAATTTGTTATATTTATTTAGTATAAATAATAATTTAATTTAATAATAATTTATTTAAATAATAAATATTATATTAATTTAATATTTAAAATAATTAAATTTATGAAGATAATTATAGAAATAAATAATAATAATAATAAAGTTAGTGCCTATCCGCGTTTGAGCGCCCTCTACGGCTTTATCGTCTTCTCAACATTAAATAGCATAACGCGCTCAAAGCTATACATTTTTCTATATCTCCTCATAATTTCTATGTCTCTTCAAACTGCGTTTATGACGGAATACAAGATTGTTTCCCATCATGGTTTTTAGACATAATATGATTAGTTTTGAAAGATTGAGAAAATAACAATTAACTATTGTTTATTTTAAATTAATGTTAAAAAATTTTATTTTATAAAATATTTTGTATTTAATAAATCTATGCAAACATTTTGAATTTTATAAAACAATTACCAGCACGCTTAGATAGTTGTATTAATAAAATCCTATGTCATTGTTTAACTTTGTATAACTCTAAATGCGTACAGCCAAATAAAAAGTTAAACAACAAAAAAACACTCAAGTGTACACACATTTGAGTGATAATGCGTTTAAGTTTAAAAAGAATGGGGAAGTATATGTGGTTAAATGTTAAAATGTACTTTAAAATAGTTTCAAAATTCTCAAAAATAAAAATTTCTTATAACAAACATTGGCTATTGCGTATTGTCATATTAGCGCCACTTCATAACGGCAGACTACTAAACAAATAATTTCATAAGTAATTGCTATAATTAATAACAGAGATAATACAAGTAATTATCTACAGCGGCCATAATACCACCTTCTCTTCTAATGTATTATTTAAATATTTTATATTAACAATTATAAATTTTTAATAATTTGTATTAATTAATGTATTGTTTAAATTTAATAATGTATTATTTAAATATTATATTTATAATTATAAATTTCTAATAATTCGTATATTATAGATAAATCATCAATATTAATATTAACTATAAATTTCTATCCATAGTCGATAATGTCATTGCTCTTCAATTACTGGAGGTTCCTTTGATGATCATGAAAATTTACTCAAGATTTATGGTCTTTAAATTTAATAGTATCTCGTTGACAACTCTTTTTTAAAAACTGCATGTAACATTGATACTCGCATATATCGAACGTATCGAAGTTTTATTGTTGTCTCTTTTCCGCGATGCCAATTGATTCCCTCGTTGCGCTTACTTCATGTTGCAACTGTCATTGCGAGTGAATTTTGACAGCTGTTTGTATAGATATTATCTATACAATTATTGTTGTAATTTATTTTTAAAAAGTAAAAAGTAAAAAGTCAAGTAGCGCGCGTGATGTCTAGTATGATGTAAAACATATAAAGCATAAAGTTTGAACTCAGGATAACATGAAAGAACAATACTTTGTTTTTAGAAATAAACTGACAACTTTAATACAAGTAAAAATTTTGTCTGACAATTTTTATGCATATATGTATCGCGGGCATTTCCGACATATTATAAGTTTGTAGAGATGTTACGTTTACTACAGCATCAATATCCCGCATACACGCACATAAGATAGAAAACATTTTGTATTTGTGTTAAAACTTTTTCTTGTAGAAAGTTTTGTGTTAAATTTATAACACAGTTGTGTGTTAATTTAACATATTGCTGTTGTGTTAATTCAAGTAAAGTGTAAAATGATTAGAATAACTGAAGAAAAGCGTAAAAATAACACAATGTGCACGTACTTTTAATTTTACATAATAAATATGTTCCTTATTATCAGTGACAGCATTTATCTGTTAAAATTGACCAAAAAAAATGTTGAATTTACTCTACAAGTCCCGCTAGTTAGTACGCGGCAGTAAAATACAACCGACGCGCTAAATAAAGGCTTGCACCGCAATTAAGGAAAATCAAAAATAGTTTACTCCAAAAAATTTAGAGAGCACATATAAAGTTTTTGTCAATAATCCTGAAACAATCTACATATGCAATTGTAAGAAACTTTTTTCAGTATTTCTAAAATAATTATTATATGATATGTTAAATTAATATATATAACGTGTTAAAATAATATTATATAATGTTAAAATAACATACATAATATATTATTGTAATATGGTTATATATGTTACATTAACATTATTATAATGTTAAAGTAACATGTTATCATGTGTTACTTTGATATAATTTTCTCATTAAATTGTTTTCTCATTAAAATTTACATTTATTTTTATGTTATATATAACATAATATTTATGTTGCTATTTAACATATGCTTAATATGTTAAATTAACACGAAAATTTGAGTGGATGATTTGGGACATGTCAAATGTGTCAAATTTAATACAAAATTTCTTACTGTGCAGATTAACAACGCAGATTATTTACAAGGCAAGGAGAAAAGAAAAGGTTTGTGCGTTAGACGGGAAGCGGAGTCGCGCAGGTCTCGAGCCTTCGCGCCGTTCCGTGAAGTCAGGCGCGAGACATCGCGGCCGCGCGCATGCGCGCGTCTCGTATATACTCCGTGCTGCGCCGAGTCGGCACCTTCAGTTTTCCTCTTTACCGCGCGCATAGTGTTGTGCGTCGTGTGCGCGCGAGCGGGTGCTGGACAGTCGTCCGTCCGTCCGTCCGCCCGTCCGTGCGGCGCTTCGTTTCGGGCAGCCACCCCCCCCTTCCCCCCTTCTCGCTTTCTTCCCCGCGAACGCGGAAAATAGAGCGTGGGGCTGGCTCTCCAGCGTGCGTTTTAATCGACGGGGATGCGAGAGCTCCCCCTCCCCTCCCCGCCACCGCCACCCCTCCTGCTTCCTCGCGGTCGCGAAGTGCATCGCAGTCGAGCGACGCGCCGCGCGTCTCTGTGCCGCCGACTTCAGGGTAGTGAAACACGGCGGGAGGGGTAGGAGAATGAGAGAGTGAACTCGAGCGAGGACGCGAGTGCGCGGCGGCCCGATATCCCTGCGCCGAGGACGACTCCGCGCCCGAGCCCCAGGATCATCCGTACCGCGCGCGGGGCACCTGCCGCGAGATACGTTGCGTGAGTCAGCGGCGTTCGATCTTCCTCCAATCGAGCGATCGCAAGTGGCGAGCAATTAAAACGCGCAATCACCAAGCGTCGCGCGGCAACACGCTCGTTGTGTGTCGCGTCGCTGGAATGGACCTGCCGGGCGCGACGTCCGGATCGCGTTGACAAGCAGCCATCACCGAAGAGGCTACGGGACGACGTCCTCCCACCTCCTCCGCGAACGCGAGTGCATCGTATACACGCGACTGTCGTCGTCATCGTCGTCCGCAAGAAATGTTAAGCGCCGATTGACTTGCGGTATCACCTTCCTGAAGTTGCCCGCGGATACTCGCATCGTGCATCGTCGTCCGGATCGCTTCATCGAGATGCGACGCGACGCGCGGACCGCTCCGGTACATTTCCCAGCCGTTGGGAATCCCGAGTCGGAGTAGTCCGTGTCGTCCGGGAAGTCGACCCGGGCACCCGCGGCTCCTCGAACCGAAGAGGAGTCTCTGACTCCGCGAGTGAAGTCTTCGTGAGTTTGTTCAGTCGCGATTGTAATTGGAGCCTGGTTAGTGCGCGAGGGCCGAGGTCGTCGAGGTCCTCCCCCGGGTCGTCGTCAGTCCCTTCTCCCCGCGTTCGGATGCATTGGATACGTGAGAAAGTGGTGCAGCTGCAGCAGCAGCAGCAGCAGCAGCAGCGGGGCGTCGAGAGAAGAGGTTAGGCGAGGCCGACACCCACCGAGCAGGTCGATCAGCTGTTCCGCGGCGCCGACATAATCGTCGCGTTTCGGCTGCCAGGTATGTACATGCCAGTTTTCACTTTCGTCGCCTCTAGTGCGACCCGAGTGCCACTCGAGATCGCTGATCTTGTCGGGGGACGATCGCACATTCTGATAATCCCCGGTATCGATTGGCGGACGTTCGATATCTTCGAATATCGTGTCGTCCGGAGGCCAAATCTTGGCCTCATCCATAATGGCAATCGGTCTGGGATATTTTCGATGCGCGTCAGTGATAATGCATTATAAATAGGTGCTGATTAGGAAACACAAACAGTCTGTAATCGATCGGATGGTGTTCTCCATTTTTGTTCGGACTAAATACAAAAAATTTCTTGCGAGTCGAGAAAATTGTGTTTTTTTAATTGTTTTATTTGATCACATTTATAGAGCTTGTATTCTTCATATACAGAGAGAATTCATTTTCTTAGAGACGCAGGGACAACAAGAGATTTCGAAGATTTTTTAAAATTATAATTTAACCAAGTTATTTCGTGTTCTTATTGTGATTGGTATTGATAAATCAGGGAAGATATAAATTTCTTCGAAGTACATTTTCCACGACTACTTTGATTTTGAGGGAGAATTCTAAGAAAAAATTCTATAACCGCACGTTATTGTATTTATGATGTTCGATATTGAGCGAATTTTATTTGATATGAAGAAATGATTGTTAGGCGCGGAAATAATTTTAATCTCTCCGAAGAGTAGATAAATGCCACTCGATATTGATTGTCGTTATCTGTTATCATAGATTTTACAGATTTCAGCATAACATTGATATTCCTCGATGCACCTGGTTCAAACACTTTGCTCCAGTTTTCCGGTAGTCAGCTCGCGTGTGCTTTGACTGCTTTGACTGCCGCAGTTGATTCTTCCTTGTAATTTGTTTCACCAGGATGCAACCGTCGCGTTTCTTTCTCACGTGAAAAATATATCCTTAGGATGATCAACTAAAATGCATAGCCACTTGCTTACGTCAGTATAAGCACTAGATTTCCTGGGGCAATCAATAACCTGCAACAGGAGACAAATACACAGATTTACGACGTATTATTAATACACGGTGTCTTGAAAATTCTGACTTGGTCTCCGGGACAAAATTCCATTCGTCCTGGGACAAATGTGGCATTTCGTGAATTTTGTTGGTCTGAATTATCGCTGTTTCGTCTCGACTGATAAATCGAATCGAGTAAACCGGTTTTTTAACTTTGAATCAATTTCTGACTAAAGATTTTTCTTTGCGTGGAAAATATAATGTAGAATAAAATGTAAATAAAGTCGTGTATCTATGATTTTAGAGTTTACATATAACTATACATTTTTTCATGATATATAGATATATAGATATATATACATGGTGTCCCAAAACATGTGGGTCAACGCTCGTAAAAAGGTAAAAGGAATCGAGATGAACATAAAAATCCAATATTGTTTTGGGTTAGATCTTAGGTCAGGTCTTGGGTTAGGTCCACTAATAATCGAGGTATTAATTTTTCAAATTATGCGAATGAGAGCGCGCCGAGGGAAGAGCTCGATCCGCTCGAGTCATAACACGGAAGAAAAAATCTATCGTGAATAAGCTTTCATTAATTTACTGTTCACAATTACGATAGAAATTAATTAGATTATTTGCAGATTCCATACGTTAATATCTTGATTATGGTGGACCTACTTCTACTTTTTTACGAGCGTTGACTCACATGTTTTGGGACGTTCTGTATATTTTCAAATATATACTGTTATTTAGTTTAATTCTCTCTTTGTATTTTTTTCCTGTTAAGCCTGTTTATAAAATGAAAACATTATTTATTGATAAGTAAAATTCAAATTTCAGATTTGTAAATATGTTATTATGAATAGTATCATTATTTAATAACGCAAATATACAAGATATATGTGTGAAGACCTGGTGCAATATCAGTAGGGAACTTTCGCTATACAAAGAATACTGCTGAGATGGCTATTAGAGAAATAATGAAACTCTAAGTGACAAGAAAGAGTTATGCCACGAGCGTTTCTTTCTCTTCTTCACTAATTGCGTCGCGTGTCGCATAAGAACCTTTCGAACGTATTCCCCACTTTGTTTACGACACTCGGAATGCGGAGAGGGATGTGCACAGGTGGCTACTCCCTTTTTTTTACGATGTCGGAATGCGACGGGGGAGGGCGTGAAGTTGCAAGGTCAAGTCGCACATATGGAACACTCGTAATTTCCGTTATAGCACTTTAACTGCACGCAGTAAACGCAGAGAATTGCAGAGGTCTTAAATTTTCGGTTCGCTGAGCTTTCTTTCGCACAAAGGGATTTCATGGATTTCGAAAACCGGATGTTATCAAGCAGTTTATTATTAGGCTGATAAGAGTCTTCTTGAATTATTAATGTTAAATTAAATAAGAAAGCAGAGAGCGAGCTATTTAACGTCGTGACCCAAAGCTATTTAACGTCGTCGCGTAACGCGTTCTCACACGTCCCGGTATAACGTTAGATCACTTTCCATTGCGTTAAAATTTTCGTCGGTCCGCTCTCACCGTGCGTCGCACTAAATGACGCAAAAAGTCTCCGCTTTCACAGTGTTTCCCGAACAATACCGCTCCAGATGATGAAATCACTGCGCCAGCGACGTTAAGGGCCACGTTCTGCAGTTAAGTAGCCATAAGTTGCAGTTGCACGTCTGTTTCTACCAATGCTAATTAAATCTCAGTTTAACTTCCCTTTTATCTGTTCTTTTTTATGTTCTACGAACAAGAAGAACCGAGATTAAAGTTAATCTACGGTGATAGACATGAACAAAAACGACTCCGGCTTTATAATACTTTGCACTTATAACTATGTACGTTTACGATACTGTAAAATGACTTTTACGACATATGTTGCAACGACGACGAATAGTTGACGGTCTTTTTTTTTTTACCACGATTACACATTATTGCAGAAACAATCGACGAATCACATGTGTGTTCACGATTTTTTTTTCTCGACGGCTTACGTAATGCGACTGACCCTTAACTCGGTGCATGAGAACACGGGAACCGGAAGTGATTCATTAAAGGCGTACTTTTGCTTTGCATATTAATTGTAGTATTATTGTGGGGTTAGGGACACTGGTGAATTAAAAAACAGGTTATTTTTCAACATCATTGAAAAATTTATATTTCAAAAGATAGGTAACGTGCTTTTGCTTTGCAAATATGTATTTTTATTAAAAAAGGTACGAGATGTAAAATTAGCATAAATATAAAAATAAAAAAATAATATAAGCGCGTTTTAAATAAATGCGTGCATCTGCATAGACATGATTTCATTCGATAAATTATCTGAAGTTAAAGAGTAAATAATTTTTTTGTTATTTTTGTTATTTACGTTTATTATTTTTGAATTACGGAGAGAATTTTTTATAATCTTATTTTTCGTGAAATTACGTACATTTGAATTTGAAAAATGTGTTTTTCCGGAAAATTGATTTATTCTTTTTATTATGACTTAAGAAAAAAAAAAAAATAAAAAATCGGGATAGAATCTCTGTGATTTTTGATGCTGAATATTATTAAAAATATTGTATTAAAACTTTAATTAATTGAATAAACCATATTTGATTTATCGCTTTGAAAAGCGATGTTTCGAGATTAATGCGTTCAAAGTTTAACAACACTTTTTAAATGTAATTTTGTTATGTTTTTTTGCATCTTGTTTTTTGTGGGGACTGAGTGGAGTCAACCAATTTATCACAAAAAAATGTTAAATTTCCACTCAGAGTAACAAGTTCAAAAATTTTAATTTGTGAGCTTGTTACTATAAAAGCTTATAAATGGCTTATAATTGCATTTGTTTTTTTTTATCTTTTCAAGATGGAAGACTAACTGGACAAGAATTGTTTTAACTATATATTTTCGAAACAAACTTCACATCAAGCTTCACATACTTATCTCTTTAAACAAAAGTTTTATATAATGTCGAAAACTACCTTCTTTTTCTGTGTTCATAACCTCTTAATTCAACAGGTATTAGAGAACTTTTTTGTAAAATACATATCTGGATGAGGTCTACTAAATTAATTTTATTCTTTTTATTTTGAGGCACACAGTGTATTCAAATATTTTCATACAAATAAACTCAAAATAAAATGCATTTTAATATTTTCATAAATAGAATTTTTTTAAATTAGAAAAACTCGAGTAGATATTACTCAGCGTAGATATTTCATATTTTTCTTTTGCAAGTCTGAAAAACTTAGAATCGTTCCAGGCAATTATTCCTCTGCTGTATTATCTTTTTTAATTCTATATATTTTTTTATTAATGAGAACAATATAGCATTGAGGCTAATAATATTAATCGTGCGTTTTCGCGAAATTAATGAAATGATAAATCGTCTGTGCAACTGCGTTTCGTGTCATCGACACAACGCGACGCTGTGGCCTATTTTTGAATGAAATCTCGCACGCAACGTTACGCAATGTAAATCGAGTTCAGGAACTACACCGAGAAATGAATACGCGCAGTCGATCTCTCGTGAGAGCAAAACGAAAGGCAATTCATAATATAATACCGTCTGCTACAGAAGAAAAAAAGAGCAGTCGTATAATTTCTCTTGTCGTGTGCAGTTGATGCGTTTGACGTCGTGCAAGCGTACACAGCTGAAATATTGTACGTGGCGCCCCAGTTTTGTCTAACTAGAGCTTCTTTGATGTAATTTGTATCGATTTTCATGCGGTAGGAATGTAACGCAATTATACGTCCTTTTCTGTACTCAACGAACTTTCTCCGAGAGGACCCGTTGCGAAACTCACTCGATTTACGACAACGAATCCGAAGGTCTTTGGGCAGCGCTAAAGAAACCTCGTGCTTCGAGTTACAACTCTGTTTTTACCATCGAATTTATTTCGCGGACGTTTATGTTTATAAAAAGTTGTTACGTAAAACGCGAGATTTTTCGTTACTGCGCGTTCCTTCGGTAATTCCGAGAAAGATAAATTCTCTTTCGTTTTACTATTTTTTTCTCTTTTCTGAAATTTTTGCAATTGGCTTCGTTCTAGAAACGTGCGCGTTTGAATTCCGAGGCATTTAGGCAACGTCGAAAAGGCTTCATACGGATTTATATGTTTGGCATAGATATCACGAGAAACGTCACGCGATACGAACGATAAATGCATTAAAAGATTTAGAACCTCTTGTGTCGATTTAATCGGATTATGTAATTGATTTCAATCAGTTTTTATCTTGTTTAAATATATGAAGATTAATTTATGTAATAACTTTAAAAGAATCTGTTAATTTTTTCCTAAGGTTATTTTTTTATTTGACAAATCAATGAAAACAGTTTATCATCTTAAATTATTCAATCAACTTTGTCATACCATTTTTTACATGTTTGTCTTACATTGGTTAGTCTAATTATTATAATTAATTGATAAAATTTATTCCTGAATTTCATTTATAAGTTCTTATCGGGAAAGCGGGAAAGTAGAAAAGGAGACCGAAAGTTAGTTCCGCCAATTGTAAGTTCGCATCATTGAAAAAAGCTTATCGCGGCTGTTTTTCGCGTTTGATGGACACGTGTGTGCCACGTATGCAATGTGAGATAAGGCAATCAAGTATGTAACGAGTCGCACATGTCGCGTGCTCATCACGCGAACAGTATTATGAAGCTGCTACCGCAACTGTGCCGCGTTTGCGAATAGGGGAACGCGGAACAAAGCGCTCGTTGCTGCGAATATACTGCTCAAGTCAGGAGCGGATTAAGTCGAGGAGGAATTTGGCGCCGGGCCATAATTTGATTGCAGCTTTCCGACTCTTTGACCATTTCGTCGCGGCTGAATCTCGAATTAAGTTCCCGCTGCGAAATAAACACTTAACTGTAAAATTAATTTTAAAAAAAGGAACAACATAAATTCATAAACACTCCGGAAACTTTAAGGCTCGCACAGTTGTTTCTGAAATCTTATTAATATTCTTTTGAACAATTTTTTTTAATTTGAATTACAGTCAATAAATCTTCCATTTTAAAAGCCCCTAGTTAAAAAGACATATCCTGCATAATGTTACAGTCCGTCATTAATTTCATCAATTGAAAGCTAGATTAGATGATTGACGCTCTATTACTATCAATTTTAAGGTTGGATGTATGCGTCGCGATATGAGTCATGTCTACTTTTATTACCTAAAATAATTCAAAAAATAAGTCAAAAATATATATTATGACATATTTATTGTCTCAAATTGAGATGAATAAAATATTAATACTCTTTCGAGTTATGATTTAATACGTTTTACCTGTAATAAAATTGTAAAGTTCATTTGATGCTCCGAGGCTAAGTGATTCACGCTTAAATGCATATGTCATGCCCTTATTTGACTAAAAAAGAAGAAAGAGAGAAAAAGAAATCGACCGCCCGAAGATCACCAGGGCCACCCAGGGATATTTTCTTCGAGCGGCCCTGATGCCTGTGCCTCTCCTGCATCGCCATAAGCGGGACCTAGTTCCTTTCGGAAGTTCCTTTGTACGATGTCGAGCAACAATCGTGATGAATTAATGCTTTTTTATTGCCACTTATCGGCACTATCGATAATCCGTTTTTGCGATATCACGCCGCTGCTCCGGCGCGATCCTAATCATTCTGATTACAGCTCGCGCGCGAAGTGCAAGACCCGAGAACAATAGCAACAATACGCGGCAATTTAAAGCACAGTTACTTGCATACCTGATTTATGATTCGATGAAAAGCTAATCTGCCGTTATCTCCGGCAGTCCGTCTCACCGTAATAGGATTTCTGCTTGACCTAATTTTGACACGTTGGAATATTCTATGTTGAAAATTAATAGGGAGCTGTGCAGAGCTTGTGTATACGGAGAGTCCCAATATGATTACAATTATTTATTAATAAGAGTTTACTTTGTAACTCGCTCTATTTAATGCCCTCATTAATTATTAATTTGAAATTTGACTTGCAACGCGACACAATCGCAGCTTGATACGAACAACCCGAATTATGTGGCTGAGGGCATGAATCATTCCTCACCCTCGCCTTGCCTATTTTGCGAGCGGGCAGATGGTGACAGACGTATCCAGTCATTCGACGTTCACCTCGGCCATTGGCGATCACGTCGCGATCGCGAATCGGTCTAATAGGAGGGTGGAACGCGAACGCGCGCACGTCCAATTTCCACGTGTTCCCCGACGGATTCTCCCTTCGTTTCGTTTCTCCCCGCATAGCGACCCTCAGCATTCCGAGCGCAGTCTAACCCTCCTGCGGGGTTAGGCTCTAGGGATGCGTACGTCAATGCGAGGCAGTTTAGCCTCTTCCGTCTTTCTATCCGGTGTAGCGACGGTAAACCGATACTTCTGCGAGACAAAAGCCCGAAAGAATAACGTAGGTACTTTAGAATGAGATTCGTTTAATTGTTCGTCGAATTAGTTATTAATTTTTGAAGAATTGGTTTTTATCAAAAACATTTACGTAATTTATGTGTGTAAAATATTTTTTTGTCATTACACGTGTGCTGAAAGTGATTCTTTTCGTGGCCCTCTACTGGCCACAAAGTCGCCGATTGTGCACGGACAGTTTTTTATCCCACAAGTAACTCATTCCCCAATCGATCAAGCGTGTGAGAATCATTTCCGCACGATTATTCCCGCAAATTCCGTACGCTTCATCATTCTTTCACACTTTTCCCTTTATTCCCATACCCGCATTGTACACAGGCACGTCATCTCGCGACACGCATATGGTAGCTCTCGCAGACATTACCGATATTTCATCGCCATCTCGCGACACGCGTACGGTAATTCTCGACGTTTTGTTAAGTACCTAACGTGGGCTAATTTGTCAATTCACACTCAAGGACCACACTTCGATGCACAGGTAACAAAAAATATCTGCGGATTAGCTATTGCCCACTCGTGTGGGTGAACGTACTCGCCTTCAGTTCGTGCGTCCCTTTCTCGCACTTACGGGCAATAGGTGATTCATTTGTTACACAATATATTATTTGAGATATTTTACTACTAAAAAAATTAAGTACAATTTGATATTACATTATTTAACAGTGTAATCTATTAATCATCAATTACATCATGTATCATAACTCGTGTGTATGTATTCGCATGATATCAGACATTATTTTATAATTATATTTGTTTCATTGTCAGAATATATCAAACAGCCTGAATAGAAAGTGAATTTATAGACTCATGGAACGTGTTAATGTAATTAATTAACTAGACGGATTGTTAATTGGAAAAATATGTACTACTCTGATTAATTGCAGATTACATAAAACGTTAATTAGTGAAACTGTATTTTCTGAACTCTCGACTTTTCCTCTTCTGAACGCGCAGGAGGGGTGCAAGCGGCCCATCTTGGTGCCTATATCTAGAGAGCCATTACTATATCGCCGCCGACGCCGCGACGTCTGGCAATCGTTCTCCCTGCTCTATCTTCTACTTTTCTCTTTTTCTCCCTATCTCGCTTGCTTTTACCTTCCATTCTGTTTATCGCGTTCCTACCGATATCTTACCAATATCCAGCTAATTTAGCCGGTGAGCCGTGCAAGAATTTTTCTTGATACGAGCGTAACAGAGCGTTGAAATTGAATCGTGAGTCATCGAATCGAATGTATACTTTCCACATTGCGAGTAAACGGTATCACTTGCTTCGCTCCGACGTGGACTGTAGAATATAGAATTATCGTAAAAAAGTAACACGGAGAAGCTCTATTAACATTAATCGGAACCAGACTCCCGAGATGAGTCTGCAATTTAAAATTAATTAACTACACCTCGGCAATTACGCGGCGGTCGTCATATGCGGAATTAAGGCGTGCAGACAAGCGTGTCGAAGGTTAAATCGCGCGGTTAAAATGTTAACCGGTCGTCCAGGCGAAACCTAATGCGAAACCACGAAAAATATTTGGAAATTGGAAAATATTCTCGGCACTCCATTGACATTTTCACGGCATACGGCGTTTGCGCCGATCTCAGTAGCCGTTGACATTTCTGGAAAGCGGTGAATGCCTTCCTCTGCCATTTTGATTCGGTATAGAATTATTTTAGTAAACTTACTGACAGTCTTGTTCGTGTTTTTCTCATCGCATCTTTGTTTACTTGAAAAATAAAATTGCTTGGAGGAAATAATGGTCGATCTTAGACATCAGTTTCAACAAGACGATATTATCTCTTATGATGATATGGATTATTTAAAGTATATACTGTAAAGAATCAAGTTTAAATCAAATTTAATTTTTAGATGTCGAAATTTTTCATTTTAACATATGGTTATGAAAATAGTTTAATGAATCCATTTTTGTGGTTGAATTGGCTAGTTTAAAATAGCGTCCAGTATTATATTCTAGTAAATAATAATAAACTGAATTAGTGTACAATTTTTAGTACACTTCTTAAGTTAAATCGTTTAACCTTATTGTTTTAGTTAAACGATACATTGATTAGGAGTAGACGACCTATAGGATATGATTAAAAATTACAAATAGGTATAAGAATTTGGCATTGAACTTATATACCTTATATTAAGGTAATATTTTCTAATCACATAAGCTATTAATATATTTGGTAATGAGAACAAGATATTTTTATATAGGTACACCGAGAGAAAAAAATGTTGCAGTAATTATAATATTATTATAGTCATTTTTGGACGCAACTATACTTTTATAGTTATATAACAATATAAATTATAATTATTAATATAGTTAATACAGTTAACTATATTAACATAGTTCGTTTAAATTATATTAAACTTCTCATAGTCATAATATTGATCTACGCTAACTATAAAGTCATTCGTGTTCTAATATAATATAAAAAGTATGATTTTATAAAAAAACTCTTATGAAAAGCTGACAAGCCGAACGGAAGTCTATTATTCCATTTGTTTGTGCTACATCCTACGCGCATTGTGCACACGATTGTGCGACACACACACGGAATCTATTTCGAAATTGGTGCAAACCTACGGCTTCTTAATTCTTTCTTAACACTTAAATTATTGATTTTCAGTCCGCCCTACGCGTCATTCTGCCGATGAGAAGCGGGGTGTTGCAAAGAGCCGCTTGACAAGCTCAATACAATGTAGTAACGACTTCATATAATAAAAGGTGTTCTGTAAACGATGCGTTTGAAAATGATGCGAAAAAATAACAGAATAGATGCATATAATCGATACGTATAATTATATAAATACAGAGATGAGGGGGTGGGAGAGAGAGAGAGAGAGAGAGAGAGAGAGAGCAAATCTCGAGAAGGAAAGAAAGAAGGAGGGGAGAGCGAAGTTAACGCCCGTCGCATTTTTATGCCGAAACGTTGCGGTAGCATGGTTTATCTTACTGATCCTAAATAGCGGTTTTTGTTACGCAAATATTTTTGCGCCCGGCGCCTACAATCAATATTTACTTTGGCCAACAGTAATTCTCCGATTTTACGTGATAGCTCCGCACGCTTGTCGGCCGTAAGATAATTCGCTTCGCGGCACGCCGCGAATTCAAGTTACACGGAAGTTACGACTGGTATAACGAAGCCGGAGGATCGTTATAACGCTTGCGCTCGCGGAATCATGTCTCTAAATTGCGCCAGCGCATTGCGCAACGGTTTGCCGCATTATTCGGCTTTAGATGCGATTCAACTTTCCCTCCTTCCCCCCCCCCCTCCTCCCAGCCCCTCCTTCCTTCGTCGCCTCTTTAACGCTGAAAATGCCAAATGCGGCGAGTAATCGAATTATTATAAACTGATATGAATCGGCTAATAAGAGACTACGTGGCGTTTGATAAAATCGTTCCGTTGAATCCAATTTCTTTTTCTCGCGTACTGTCCGGAGTTCTCAGAAACTGCCTTCAAAGGGACTTACCAGCTGTTGAGTTAAAATCGTATCGCCGGAACGATCTCGCTCTCGTGCGTGCCTCGTAACTTTTTAGGAAAAATTACTTCCCTGAAAGACACGCGTGCTACGCCGTACGCGAAATACCGCGGGAGCAACGACGTGGCTGCCCGGATTACGGGTCACTCGGTATATGGGTCGACACCCGGCTGCAGTTTGGTAGGCTTCCAGAACGTCGTCTAGACAACGTCCCGGGAAGTCACGGCGGAAAAGCACGGGCTTTTCCCCGGAGGGGACAGAGAATATTTTATTTTTGAAAATTCGCTTGATTTCGTATTCACTTGGTGATTGTTTATTCAAAAATCCTTCTTGATTCTTTAAAAATCTGCCGTATGTAATATTACTCGTTAAAACACTTCAAAATTTATTTAAGAATAAATACACATTTTTTGAACATATGTACTAATTCTTTTTAATACGTTTTTAATACGAAGTTGCCCTTTGCTCGAATGTATTTGTCGAAGCTTCGTAGCTTCAAAATTTGAATGTCGTATGTTTCGAAGCAAATCACCAGTCCTATATATCTGCTCAGAAATAATTCTATATCTTTTAGTAAGTGACAATGAAATGTCGCGTCATAAGTCAATCACTTTTTTACAGCTCGGCAGTGGTATTGAAAGAAGGGTGCTATTCCTTTAGGAATATAGAAAAGCCTGTTATGACGCGAGGGTGGCGTCAGCAAAAGACGGAATAAATATATTTTAAAGTACTTTTGTCAAGTAAATTTTTATAATAACCAATAGTTGTATATAAAATAACAGAATTCATTATCCGTAAAATTTCGAGATTTTTAAAAGAAATTTATTTTTTATCCCTGAAAATCATGTATTTTTATAGGATTTTATAGAATTTGGATATTCAAGGAAATTTTGGAGAAACTCTACTTTGAATTTTAAATTCTATCTCTCTTTTTTTAATAAAAATGTTTTAATTATTTTCGTCTTGATACATAAAATCGATTAGCAATGAATATGGCATTCACGCACACTTTCTCTCTTGTAGCATGCTTGTGAATTTCAAAGCTGCATTAAAAAATTCTTTAATCTTGCCTAAAAATTTTTGTATAAAGCTCTCGTAAAATTCGGGAATTCTCAGGAAATGGTTTTACTGAAAATTTGAGCGAGCACTCGAAATGTTAGAAATTACAAGCTTTCCGGTTTTTAGAAATTGTCTTGGGACCTCAGAGAAATCTGGAGATTGCACAAGAGGGTTGAATGGTTCTCTCTCGATGTCACCTGTAGACGGCTCTTGGGGTTGTAACCCATGCGCAGACGCGATATCGATTTCTCGTGCGAGTGTCATGTGCGCGTGAGTAAAGGAGAACCGACTAGCTCATAATCCCGCATCTACGATTATTTCCTGAGGTATCCTGGCACATTATCGCACTATTCACAGCTTCCGCATGGGGTACGTGGATGTCGCGGGAAAGACGTTAAATTCCCAACTGCGATAATTACAAGCAAACTTCGCTGATCGTTGAAACAAAGCGGTCAAATATTTAGAACCTTTGAGTGTTTATAGAATAAATTAAGTTCTGAATTTTTGCAGACTGAATCGAAATTACATTTTTACAGAAGACAGAACGATATATAAATTTATTTTCTCATGAACTCACAGAAGGAATAAATATAATTGAGTTTACATAGATCTTTTTTTTATTAGAGTAAATTTAAAAACAATACTTATAAATAAAACTTGTTTTATAACTCTGACAAAATATTGCGAGTTTTTAAAGCATATCTCTTTGAAGAATTGCCTTCGTTTCTAGAAAGATTTTCCCTAAGCTCTTTTCGTTCAGAGAAATCGTGACTCAAACGTTCGCTCGTTAGCGTTTAATACGTCAGTGACCGGCAATCCCATATTAAATTATTTCTCACGTCCCTGAAGAAAAATGCCGACAAATGTTATGTATGCGTATTGTCAGAGAAGACCTACTATATAAGAGATGCGTACGCTAAAGCTGTACAAGTGAAAAAATGTCATGGTTATTGAACATAATGTAGGACACATGGACAGCCCTTCTCGTTTAACAGAAATAGAAAGCGTGAAGTACAGAGGGAAAACGTTATTGCGATTGTTGCAAACTGGAGTAACAACTGGAACAACGCGCAATGTTAATTCGAAACGCGTGGATTTTATTTTTGACAACATTTTTGATATAAATCAAAGTGTTGTACCTCGCCTGAATAAGACTTACTTAATTTTTAACAGTAGAATTTTTTTAACTATACTTTTAATGGATTTTTTAAAAATAAGTTCATTGGATTTTATTCACGTACCTTACATTAGAGTTTGGTTAGCCATTCTGGAGAACTTTTTTTAAATATTCTTTTTTTATTATTGAATCGACTTTTTAAAATTAAATGTACGTTGTCTAGACATCTATATACGCTCTCTAAGTTGCGATCTGTGTATTATCACTGATTTGCAGTGGTATACTTATAGCTGTGATATTAAATATTCACTGTCTTTTACTAATTTTTATTGCAGAATTAGTGTATAATTATTAAAAGATCAGTGTATTTATTTTACTGATTGATAAGTTATAAGTACACCACTGAAAATCCGTGTATTTTCGCTGATTGCACTGATTCTTACTGACTGTAATTTAGAGGGCGCCTTACATATTTAAAATTACAATATATAAGAAGTGGTTACATTAACGATGATACAATTTCGCATTCTCAAATCGCATAATAAGCTCTTTCATCTCAACGGCAGAATTTTTTTCTTTTTTGCAAACGCGCTCGTGATTGTGTAATGACTGCGTTTGCGACGCAGGTGCGGGTGATTTGGATTTATGTTTCCTTCCTGAGCTAATATCCGGACGACTTTGTTCGCGCACGATAGGCGTACATACATACGTGCCGCACCTGAGTTGCCGGGAGCAGGGTTGGGCTTGGGGTTTTGAGGAACGGCGTGACAATGAAACCCGATCTGATAGTCTCGATTGGCAGCTTCACGGGCCATCGAGTCCGCGACAATGTCCGGTGACGGCAGGGACGGAAGAGGGGGACGAAGGGCCTGGGGCGTGAGTGTTGTTTCGTTAACCGCTTGAAATTCAACACGGCCTGCCCATCCTGTATGTTGTGCGAATATATTCTGCTTCTTTCTCTTCCCTTCGGTTTTTTTTTACCAGCCAGATATTTAGTCGATTGATTTAAATCACGTGTCAATTTGGACTGTCATACATAAACAGTTTTTCATCTTGAGATATTAGGAGAGCTTGTAATTCCTTGGGAGGAATTACAGGAGAGCTGTAAAGAAAGGAGAGCTTGTAAGAATTGTAATTTGAAATTGAGAAATTGTACACGTCTACACGGATAGAAGTTCTTTTTTTTTTTTTAATATACTTTCAAAATTAGTAAGACAGTAAGACAACGTAGTATTATATTTTGAAGAATTGTATTATAATTTTAATGAAATTTAATCAAGCTGCTTTATATTTTATTGTAGTGGATATTGATAAATCAAAGGAAATCACATAAAATTCTTCAAAATATCATGTCGTCCCACGACTACCACGATTTTGAGGATAAGTATCAAGGGAAAATTTTATGTACAAAGTTTGAGCTTATAAACAATCTCATATATTTTTCTATTTTAATAACGGGAATCAAATAAATTTTATTCTGTCGCATTTTACGAGTTATATATCTGAGGATCACAAGAGTTGGATATAAATCATGAAATTCAAATATGTAAGGAGCAGCACGTAAAGAATGATCGCTTTTTAAAAATGGATATAGGTCAAAATGATCTCAAATAGAACTGCAAGATTAATGGTGGATTAAGTGATACGGATTTAGAAGGATGAATTTTGCTTCGGGAAAATATGTTTTCTATGATGCTACAAAACCTATTTTCCGGAACGTAATACCACCTTGATTTTATTCAGTCGAAGAGTTTCTCTCTTTCTCTTTCTCTCTCCTCTCCCCGACTCTTCCGGTCTTATTTCATTTTCCGCTGTCTCTATTTTCAATGAGCACCGGAGATTTAAAGACTTATGGCGAGGAGGTTTACCTAAGCCGCTGTCGGCATTTATCGCACGATATTTCTGTCGGGCATCGGCTTTTTGGATCGCAAAAAAGACACGCTGACTAACCTGTCAGTACGTACGATTCGCGCTTGCGAAGGATGCGTCTGATGGAAATATCGCGCGATGACTGTCGAGTGCAGAAGCTGCGCAACGGAGGAATTCGAAGGGGCATGCTTTCGGAAAGTGACGAAGAAAACGAAAGTGAGGGAGGAAATTCGTCCGAGTTGTCACCTCGCCAGCGGGAAAGTTATAATGACAGGAAAAGCGCTTTTTCAATGCACGATTCATGAAAATTATTTACAAAATTTTACACGTAGTATTTTTTATACACGGAGAAAATTTACTCTTAAAATTATGATAATCGTGAGACGACATGGATATTATAAATTTTACCGCATAATTTTAGTAAAATTTATAATCAAACTATTTTATATTATATTATATATTGGCTATATCATAAACGTACATATGAACATAATATTTGCTAAAAATTTAGTTTTTACTAAGTTTTATTAATTTTTACTAAAATTTTAGTAAAAGCCTTTGACATCCATTTTTTTTTCACGTTGTGATTTTAATTTTCCCCCAAAATTTTCATTATATATGTATCTGTATTAAGGCAAAGAATTAGTCGGAAAAAAGTTGATAATTCTATACAATCCTCTTCTTAGAACGACGCAAGATAAACTCAAGATCATCCATCATCCACTGACATGTTCTAATTCTGGCTACTGACCTAACTCACTGACGACGTATTTGCGCGCATGCAAATTATAGTCGTTTTACGAGAGAATTTGAATTTTTTGGCATTGCTTATCAACGGCTAAGTATAATGTGAAAGGACTGAAGCGACAACATTTCACTGATGGTTGCAACGTATCAAATCCTCATTGTTGTAATATAAATTAATACTATCGACATTTTTTGAGTGTTAATAAGTGCTGAAATCCAAGAAAGTAAACATTTTTTTGTCCTTTGAAGATTGTGGTCGATACTCACATATATTTACACATACGTTGATTTGTTTTTGTTACCTGTGTGTCAAAAGTGGGTCTCTTTGGTGTCACTTTTTTGCGGGTAAAGCTGTCGATTTCAGCACTTTAACATTATTGCACAGTTCTTATCTTCTAATAGATGGCGTGAATCGTAGCGAAAAACATTCCAGCACGACTCTTTTTCAGTACGTTTGATCATTTCAGCACTTGTCTGCGCGTCATCTCGCATATGATAACTTTCGTAGAATTGACCAACGCTTTCGCGAACCTAATCTTTTCTGATCTGTTAATTTGCGAGAACCCAAGACACTCAAAGGACCACACATTGACGCACAGGAATAACAGAAAATACGATATGCAAAACGGGCGTAACGGACTTTTGCACTCGTATATAAAAAAATCTACATCTTTGTTACATGTAACGTGCTGTTATTATCTGGTATTAGTTTACTACCCAGCAAACACAAAGTTACATGTAACGTGCTTGTTAGTTGTAATTTCCCACTCAATAATATAATTGCAATATAACACACGTGTTATATTACAGTTACATTGCTGAGTGGAAAATTACAACTAACAGGTACGTTACATGTAACTTGGTGTTTGGTGGGTAATAAATAGTCAAGTTTATGTTATAATATTTTAAAACTCAGTGGAAAGTGATTATGTTTTAAATTAATAATGACTAGTATACTGATTCACTAGAACTTGCTCTAGTAACTTTTGCAGTCTCTAGGAAGTACTTATTCTTATGTTTCGTCACTTTAAACTTTATAAAGTGTATGTTTGTCCGTGACTTTTTCCTCTTAGGCGGTTTACATATTTACAAGATTTCGAAATTTCTCGCTCTTGCTGTTAGCTATGGATTATCTGACGAATTTGTACAATCGATTTTATGTGATTGAAAACGCTAATTAAATTTTGTGTTGACACATAATGAAACAATGTCGATATTGACGATAGATTGGGCAAATTTAATTTGTAGTTTTTATATTTTTTATATTTTCTATTTATTTTATTTTCAAATAAGTTTTTACATGAACATATTAACTAATTAATTCTTAAGTTTATCTAAAATGAAAATTAAAAATATTTTTTTTTTAGTCAATGTTTTTTTAAGAATTTTGTGAAATTTTGAAAAAGTTCCGCTAAAGTACGAATTATACGAACAAACTTGGATTACTGATGTGTGCAGCATGATTTTCTTTACTTCCGCATTGACACAATTTTTTCTATGATTAATTATTCGTATCGTGCTAATTTTCAGCAATTTTTTTTAATCAGAAATTTTCACGGGAGTCATCATCGACCGAGTTCGCTGCCGCGCACGTTACGTTATCGAAGAATATAGTTAGAACGCTCTGTAACATATACGTGCACATAGCAACATGGAGTTTCGCGAATGTAAATTAAACAGCGTGGAACGTAAAGTGAGCCCGAACATAGTGCGGATGTACGGAATAAATGATTGGCTGACCTTTGCAAAGCCGAGGTTATATCAGTAACACTCCTTGCGCACGAAACCGGCAATTATAGAAACGACGACGCGTTGCGGTATCGACCTCCATCTCCGTTTTTCGCCGACTTTACCATACGTAAAAATGACTAGCAAACTATCATTTGGCTAAAAAAAAAAAAGATTTATGTAGATTGTTAACCTTAATCCAACGTTTTTTTCCGCAACTTAATCCCTCTAACCAGGATATTTCATGTCCAGTGCATTTTTATCATTGTTAATAGTTTTGAAAAGATTTACAAAAATATTTATAATTTTTTTATACCTTTGACTAAAAATCAATGTGAAAGTAATTTAGAAATTATTTTGTTTAAATAGATTTTTATAACAATTATTTGTTGACAAGTGCACATTACCACTTGTTTTCTTTAAAAAATTATAACTCACGAACCAATGAATGAAATTTAAAGTTCAAGGACGCAAATTAAACTAAATATAGCGCGAATAAGAAAAAAAAAACGAGATAGTAAGTAAATAGAAATACTTAATTTTGCGGCATCAAATTTAGTCATTTTTAGACGGTACAGCAGGAATTTCAGATTGCCAGAAATAAATTTCTAAACAACAAAAGATAAATTTGTATTCTCACAATTTTTTTTGAGAAAAAAACTTGAAAAGCTCGAAAAAAGACTCCTTTCTCTGCCGCCCTTTGTGCCATTATGTACCTTTGTGCAATGTCAAATTTTTTTTTAATGACAAAAAAGTTTTAAATATTTAAAATATTTAAAATACGTTAAAATTATGCAGAAAAATACATTTTTATAAAAACAATTTTCTTCACTTATCTACACACAACACTAACGTAGACCTTTAACCAGGGTCTTTTAGTTTCGCACACGGTTACGCTTCAGTGCTGTGCCGTTTTAAGACTAAATGAGCTAGAGGTCTGGAATTTTTACCTCAAGTTTCTTACCACAAAACCTTTTTTAGGGGTGGGAAGGATTACCTCATGACCGCAGGTTTTTCGGAACTAACGATTGCTAGAAATGGGGAGGACATGAATGACCCTGGTTAAAGGAATTAGGTTAATTACATAGGCACAAAATGTATTTAAAAGAAAGAATATACTTGAAAATGACAAAAATTTTAATTTAAAAGTTTTATTTAAACAAAAAACGTAGATTTTATTTTTTTCTTTTTCACATTTTAAGAGATGTATGAATAAATTTTCGCTATGTTTAAATGTCTAAAAGAGGAATACTTGTACATTTCTCTTGTTTAAATGGAAATGATTGATCAAAAGAATAGAAAATTGTTTTCTAAATTATTATTTGATTTGTTACCTGGATATGTAACTTTTTTTTTAATACAGAAATTTGAAAAGTGAACATTTTTACCATTGAAGTTAAGGAAGAAATTTTTTATCTTTTATGTATTTTATCTAACAAAAAATACATAATTACAGAAAATTATCACAAGAAACATAAATTTTATGATATTAAATAGCAAAAGCTTCGAAGCAATCTCAACAAAATCTTTTTTTTGTCTTTTTCGCGAAAATATTGAACTTTTAGTTTTAATTTTTTTTCAGAAATGAATAAACTATGATCTGATTATTTAACATTTTAAAAGACTGATTATAATTTTATAAAAATTTGCGAATTTAATTAACTTACAAGGAAACTGCTTTTTTAAAATACAATTATAATTTAGAAAGAGTTTATTTATTCTCTAAATTCTAATTCAGTGTATTATCACTGATTTGCAGTGGTATACCTATAGCTATGATAATTAATTAGTGAGTATTCACTGTTTTTTATATCTTCTTTTTAGAATTAATGTATAATCATTGAAAAATCACAGAAAGTATTTATTTCACTGATTGATAAGGTATAGTATTGAAAATTAGTGTATTTTTACTGACTTCACTGATTTTTCACTAATTGTAATTTTAGAGAATAGAAAGAGAAGTTTATATATAACACAGACCTAAAAGACTAATTATTACGTGAAAACGCAACTCTAAAACCACATAGTTACGCCGTCTGTGCGTTCAGGAAATTGTCTTGGTACGCTGACCCAATGCGGTATACGCCGTTGGATCGAAATAACTCTCCGAACAGCTTCCTAGAACCACCGAAATTCTATTCGCTAAGCCACGCGTCTGTGCTGTCTCCATTAACGCGGCTAAAACAGATAAAACCGGAAGCGAAGCTCGCGAGTCTCTTGCCGTCACATCGTCTGAGAACCGCCAAAGAATTAAAGCTCTTGTCACTCATCACCCTCTCTCAGATTGTGTGACATTAGACGCGAGAAGATATAATAGATAATAAAAATTCTTGCAAAATATATTAGAAATATTTTTCAATAAAATGATGTTTGTGTAATGGGTAAAATAGATTTAGAAAATACTCCAAATAAATGTTAGTTAATTATAAGAAAATAAAATAAGAAATATATATATATATTTTTTTTATGAATCGGTTTTATCGACTGTAAATGTTGTTTTATTGAAATCTATTCTAAATAACATTCCATTTTTATAAATTTTGCAAGAATTTTTATTTGTGTATTTTTATGTATATTTTCTCGCCTTTGATATCAATTTAAAATAATAGTAAATAAACATGAGCCTTAAAGATGTTTGATTCTACAATATTAGTGAAAAATTGTCGAAATTTAAAAACTGCAAGTTTATTAGGTTTCTTATTTTTTTCTACTTACCAACGAAAAAGTTTTGGTCGCAAATATTACGAATTTTTATAATAGTTATAATGGTTATGTAACAAAAATAATCTTATTCTGCTGCAGTTTTAAATAAATAACTTTTAACGAGTAAGTAGATCTAAATAAACTTTTGCATGAATATTTACAGTTAAAGTTATATGAATTAGTTTTATTAGTATACGTAAAATTTTGAATTAATTATGTTTCACACTACCATTTTCTCATTAAATTTTCAAATCTTATTCTATAAAAGGTGATTTTACATAAGAATCAAAACAAAAAATTAAGTAATTTTAAATCAGTAAGAGAATAATGTTCAAATTTTACACAGATACTCAAACATAATAATACAATTTATGAATTGAAAAAATTTTTGGTAATACTTTGAGATGTAACTCATACATCCTTAAGATGAGGCAAGTTGACACAAAAGAAGACGTAAAAGTTTTGTTTTACAAATTATATTTTGTTATGCGTCAGTTGCAGTAAAAAAAATTGAAAAGAATATTGTAGATATTTTTATCATATTGCAAACAAAAAATTAAAAAAAAAATTGCGTGTTTGCGTCTTCCATTCAGGCTCGATAGGCAGCGAGGAGGAGTTGCATAACTACTTCTGCTCAATGGCTCCTCAGAGTGAAAAGCGCGCCTTGGCTCGTGAAAGATCGTGTTCCCGTTCCGTGGCATTTACAGCTAACGATAACTTTATTCGATTATCGTATCGCTGCACTTAACCCGTTCAATTCCGCCAATTGACTCGACACACCCACACGCTCATCCCCGCCGCGGGACTCTCGCGGGCAGCGCGGCGGCGGTTGCTGTGCGTCGTCGCGACGCTTTATCCGCATTCCGAATCACCGGGTCACTCGAAACGCGTCTCTCTCTCTCGGGGGACTAGCCTTTCAGAACTTTGTAAACTGGTACACCGAGAGAACACCAATTCTAAGCAGAAACTTGCAGGATCACATAAATCACGTCTCCTGTTTACTTAAAAAGATTGAGAGTTTGTTGTTAATTGTGGGAGTAAAAATTAATTTAATAGCAAAGGGCTTTCTTCTTAATAACAGGATAAAAGAAATATATAAATATATTAATAAGAAATTATTGTTATTCCGTTTTATTACTACATTATATTGTTTTTGTAAGAGTTATTCTACAACAACGTAATCGTAGTTGTAAGTAGGAAAGGTTGTAAGGCACAGTTGTATGTCCATTTCTATCTATGCTAATTAACTCTAATATCAGTTTAACCTCTTTGTTTTATCTTTTTTTTTTTATGAATAAAAAAAACCGAGATTAAGGTTAATTTACATTGATAAAAGTGAAGAAAAACAACTGCGCCTTATACTTTTACAATCACTTATGTTTATACGCTATTGTAGAATGGCCTTAACTAATATTAAATTTGGTGTGATTATATAGTACAATAATAGCTTAGGTTAAAAAAAATTAAATCTTGTTTTTCCTCTCTCGAAAAGTATATTTTGACTTGTACTCCGTATATCGAAGATTATAGGTGAGTGTGTTCGTGTAGCCAGCGGCATTAAACGGAAGCAGTCGGCCGTGGGAAAAAGAGGGTCCCGCGGCTGATTGAAGATCAGCGACGACGTCGTCGCGTACAAGATTAGCGTATTGGGTTACGTACGATTATGCGCATATACACAGGAACACCACTACTAATGTAGATATGCGTATAGTAAACATATGTTTCATCATACTTATATTCATGACAAGAATATTTTCACTCTATATACACAAAAATAACTACCTTGCTAGATAACAGTCTCTAGTCTTCCTTTCTCTAAAAAAAGCTAAGTATTTAGGAAAACAGACTAGCCTTAGTTCGTACACGGAGAGAATTTTCTCTTAAAATTTACCCTCAAAATCTGGTAATTGTGGGATAATGTGTGACCTCAGGAAATTTTATCACACTCTTTAGTAAAATTTAACTATACTTTTAGTAAATTTTACTAAAAAGTATAGTAAAATTTCTCGAGTTAACACATTATCCTACAATTACAAGATTTTGAGGGTAAATTTTAAAAGAAAATTCTCTCCGTGTACATGTCTTTTATTTAAGACTTTTGGAAAAACTGCCTTATTCATAGTCGAATCTCTAAGGTCCGGTCTACAATAAGTTGTTAGTCGTTGGTCGTAAGAAATCTAGCCAATCACAGTTGATCTTAGAGAAGAATAAGCGAATATGATTGGTTAAATTTTTTACGACCAACGACTAACGACTTATTGTAGACCGGGCCTAAGATCGCCTTAAGTACTGTCTTAAGATGTTATCAACCAATTACAAAACTGTATTAGCATTTTAAGACATTGCTTGAGATGGTTTTGAAATAGGATTCGACTATGAATACCGACGATAAATTACAAATTATGGTATAGAGTAAGTTGTTTTATACTTGTTTTATACTTGTGAATTTGTAATTTATTTATTTTTTAATTAATCGCTTGACTGTCATTGACGCCATATGGCGCCAAAAAAAATTGACCACGACTATCAGTGGCGCCTATAGGTGCACCGCAGAAAAAATAGACTTAATCAATTTCAATTTTTATAAAACTTAATATTCTATGGTTTTTTGGATCGCTGAATCTGAATATGATATCAGAAATCCAAAATTCAAAATGGTAGATCCAATATTGCGGACATTAGGTTAAAAAAATTAACATATTTTTATAAAACTTGGCATTGTTCTTTAGGACGCTTTGAATATGACATTAAAATTTGAAAATTTAAAGTAGCACTACAAATTAAAAGTTCAAAATGAAGAATCGACAAATATATAAAAATATTTTGATTTTCTGAAATTGTTCGCCATATTGGACCCGCCATTTTGAATTCTGATATTATATTTGGATTCAGCGACCCAAACAATCATAAGATATTTAGTTTTATGGTCATCAAAAGTACTTTGTGTCAATACACATTTGGCTCATGAGATAAAATTTGCTTCCGACAGCCAAGAGATTAATTCTTGTTTATTGAAAGAATTTTACAAACTATTAAAAAAAATTAAAAACTAAAAAACCAATTTAATTTTGAGCTGAAATGCGAATACCGTTACTGTATTTGTGTTGTAAATGTCATAAATAATATTCAAAAATATAGTAATTAATTGTAATTAATTTAATATTTTTGTCATATTATTATGAAAATGTATTATTTAAAATATATAAATTGCCAATGTATCTTCAGTGTATCCTATTCGTGCATATTATACTTTATTATTTTAAATTACTGAATAATTCAGCATTTGATTAGTTACATAAACTACTTTTTTTTGTTGTTTGGGATGTCAACTTTAAAGCATAAAAGTATTTTTTTACATCATTCTTGTTTCAAAGTTATGAATTTGTATATTAATTATAACATTTATATTTTCTTTTTAATTATTAGGTATACAAATACTTTCTAGGAATATTAAAGTATATGTAAGAGTCACAATAATTTGTTTATACTTGTAAAAGTAATGAAAATTAATTCAAACGCAAATCACAATTAGTCGTGCGCATAGGTGTTTGAAACAATAGATGTACAGAGTATTATTATGTATATTGATATATAAATATGTATTATATAAATAGTATAAAGAATTTATCAAAGGATTCACAATTAGAATACATGTACTAGGATACACAGCATTTTGGATGCTTTTTATTTTAAGTCGTACATATTTCTTGAAATTTCCTTTTTTTGCTCTTGCTCTTTTTATCGGTCTTTGAATCAATCTTATGTAAGATAATGATCGACGTTTCTGAACGTTTCCTTACAATAAAGTAGTAGTTAGTTAACTTTATCACTATGTCGTCTGTAAAAATGTAAAATGCTTCTCTGTATGACGACTAGAACGCTTGAGAAACGTGTGCGTGACTGATTCGTCTCGTTTGACAATGCATATCTCGATCACCTTTGACGACAATTGAGCGAAGTAGTCGACCGTTACGTCAAGTCGACCGAGTCCTCTCCGAGGTAACTAGTCTGATTTCATCGCGATTTTTATCTCTTCGAATAAAAATTATTTCTTTATTTTTGTTACTTTAATGGGGATCGTGATAATTTTTCGCAGAAAGTCATTATCAATAGTAATTTTTTTAATTGAAAATGAATAGAATTTTTTTAATTTGAATATTTCAAATAAAATTTGAAGTATTTCTATCATGATTTTATTTATTCTTGATCCTTTGAAGCCCAGATTGATTCCGTTTAATTGAACTTTTTTCCTTTATAATATAATCTTGAAAAATATTACTGATAAAGAATTTTATGAATCGAATAAAATAAATCCTCTAGAAATGCGATTTTTCGAATGTACAATAATTATGTGACATATATGTATAGATACGAAAATGAAAAATTATTAGTTACTTATCTATTTTCGTGAATAATAAATTTATAAATTTTTGCGAAAATTACACAAAATCAAATATCATGAAATTGGTTTGTAAATAGTTACATAGTGGTTTGTTTAACGAAAATATTGTTTTTTAAATTAAGATGGAGAATTTTCAGAGTATCCTATCAATGAATATTACTACTTTGTCGATATATAACTTTTGGAAAGAATGAATTAAAATAAATGTATATAATTACATTGGGTCTTGAAGGGGAAAGATAGATATATAATCTCATTAGTGTTTAATCACTATTAGTTAATCATCGATAAACAATCTAAACGAATTTCGAACATTCAATAAGTTTTGCTCAACATTGCTAGCCAGCAAATCTATGGTTTGAGGCGAGATTCTTTGCCAGCTAACTTTATCGAAAACTAATATAAACGGGTTAAACAGTTAACAATGTTGGAATGTACTTAGAACGCTGAGCACATTTATTAACTTACACTAGATTTTAGTAGTGACATGTTTATTTTGCAATAATGATAACAGCTAAGCAATACGTAAAAAAATTTTTCTTAAAAATTATTTTAATCTTGTTCGCAAAAATTTTCGCGAAAGCGCACACAGAAAGAAAGAATAATAAATGCTATATATCGAACTATAATCGACAATTGAACCAATATAATTATTTTATATAAATGCGGATCTGAAAATAATTGTATTAGACCATCTAAATAATTATATAGAACGCTAAGCAAGACTACAAGAAGTTTTGATATTTATTTAGCAACCGTCAGTTTAAGTGTCTTATATATAATTGTTTTGATAGCCCATCAGAATTATTTTTAGATCTATGTTTAGCTGAATTATTCAGAGACACTTCAATAAAACCATTCTTTACGTGCATCAATTTATTTCTATACAAATTATCTGATTCAATTTTTTTCCGTGAGTGTTTTCTTCCGTATTTTCTTCTCTAGAATATCGGAATCTTTTGCCGATTTGAAGTCGATGATCGCCCAAGGTAGACGACCGCGTAATAGTCAGTCGAAGAAATTTCAATGCCGCGGCGTTGTACGTATATGCAGAGCCTAACTTGTCAGACTCGCAAATCGTTAACCCTTCCGCAGTGGCACTGTCATTATCGTTCCGCCTGTTATTACGGTAATCGTAGTAAACGCGCAGCATCGTACGAATACGAGAAATTTTTCTCCTGTAGACATTTAAATAACGGACGAGATTCTTAAATTACCAATCAAACTTTGAATTGATTTGCATTTTTATTATGCACGATAAGAGATTTCATTTGTATTAAATTATGAACGATTTATAGAGTAAAAATATTAGTTTTAATTGTCAAAAACAAAAATTCTGAAATAAATTCAAATTTTTTATATATTTTCCGAACTTATAGTATTTACTTTTTTAAAATTAAATTGATTGCCAATTTTAATTATTTTTATGAGAGAAATTAAATTAAAGAGATTGTTAAACATCGACGCATATGAGACGTAGATTTCTCGCGAATCTTTATGCTTGTTTCTTTACGTACCTGAAATTTTTCATAAAAGCTTTCTAATATATATTTAAATGATTTAAAAAGTAAATATTAAAAAATAGTTGCCAATCATTTTAATTAAAAAAATTAATCTAAAGTGTTAAATCTGGAAATTTTTCTCTCGTATGCAGTATGGCTATAGCTATTTAAAAATCGTAGAAATACATTGATAGAAAAATATGTTGAATTTGTGACTATAATTATGTAGTAAAATAATTATAGTTAAAACAGTTATTTTGTAGTAATTATTAAAGCTATATAATTAATAATTATAGTATATATACTATAGCATTGTATATATGTATATAATTTTTTATACTTGATTTTATTATAAGTATATTTTTTATCAGTGTTCTATATTGATATCAGTTTTATATTGATAAATAATCGCCGATTGTGAATTAGCGAACGATATCGATTCCAAGTTTGTCGAAGAATTTCTAATCGCGAGGTAACCCACGCGTCTGTTCTGACAGACGTTTGCCGCGTGTGTAAATCAAGCCGGGCTAAATATAGCACTTTGATCGGTAACGTGCTAATTACTGGAGAGCCGCGAGCTCCCTTAACTCCCGGCAGTGCCCAATAAATTTCAGAAAACGAGATAGACAAGAAGAAAGAGTTCCGTGAATCCCCTCCGTTCATCTTCCTCTCGTCGCTTTGATCGCCGCGAAATGACTTTATCTTGTTATGGCGCGTGAGCTAGCCGCACAGAAAACTTACTGATCCCCCGCGCGAATTGCAGCGATGCGCGGCATATAATACGAGCGCATCGCGTTGCACTTTCGGATCAAGCGGTCCGAGTAGAGATACGAACGATTTAAGCCAGACGAAACGCACTCGTGCTGCTATTGCCGGTGGCTGCTGCTCGTCGATAAAACGTCCAGCCATGGGTCGCTGACCCTGGGCTTATTAATCCTTTGACGCACACTTTGGGGGGTTCCCTTTATTTAATTCTCTTATCGCGGCTCTTTAATTTCGAAGGTATCACAGCTCACAGGGTCTTTTAATTTGATAGAGCAAACGTAATTCCGGATTAATTATATTTCTTATTCGTAATGTGTATTTTTCTTATTAATTTTATGCTTAAATGCTTTTATTGCAATTTTTCTCTGGCATTTGATGTCGTTATTATTAAGCTATGTGAAATTTAGGAAAAAATAAATTGTGTTTTTGAACAGGATATTTTTATTTTTATCTCAGATTTTTATCTGTGGACTAAAACTCTATAATATTTACTTACCTGTTATTACCTGAGGAATATAACAAAAAGTTATTACAAATATCCATTACGGCGTGTTTGGAATGTGTTACTTTATACGAAGTAATTAAGAAACAGTGGAATTGCTTACTCCTTAAGACATTACTGGTGGTATAGCTTTTCATAACGATCCTGGAATTTCTTGCTATTAACAAACGCGCTTTACGCAATTATTGTTAGCGAGGCACAATAATCCGGTCGTCGACTCGTTAAGTTTTTTTTTGACATATATTCTAATTTCTGGGAAATTACAACGGCTTTGCACATAATAGCGATATCGTAACCAATCGTACAACTATAGTGCAAGATGAAATCAGATATTTAATGATAATTGCGTGTCGATACGATTTGTTAATTTGAAATGCTATTGTAGACCAAAGCTGGAATTAATATCTCAAATTAAATTTATTATCAATTGAATTGTGATGTAGAAGCATCATCTTTAAAAACTGCAAAGAACTTATTGCGAAACATATCACTCTAGTCAGGATTCGAATCTGGAACTTTTTTTTTCTGTCACGGATGTCATACCAATTTGATTACTGGGACATGTGAGGTGATATTTGTCGCAATAATCAGATAATAATGGGAGTGATTTTTTTTTTAAGTGACGTGTACATAAACAATAATAAATTGAACATTACATTGGTATGTAAGAACAAATGGCATTTTTTATCATTGTATTAATTACACATCGATCTAATTAACTCATTAAAATGTATTAATAAAAGTAAATGGAAAGTAGATTGTATAATGTATGTCGGGATGATCTTAATCTTTGGATGTGTTAATTCTTTGGAACAAATAGAAACTTGTATTTTTAGCTGTCTATCATTATCTTTCTTACGAATGTTAAATATAAAAAAAATATGAAAAATAAGGGAAAAAGTTAAAAAAAGAAAAAAGGAGATAAACGTGATTGCTCTCTTCGGTAAAACTTCGTGTGACGGAAAAAAAGCTTTTGTTACACATGCGTCGAAAGTGGTTTCTTTCGTGTCACTTTTTTGTTCGGAAAATCGTCGATTTCTCACAGACAGTTTTCTCGCACAACTTATTACTGCACCGTTTTTATCTCCCAGTAGATGAAGTGAATCAAGCAGAAAAATTTCCTGCACGACGTTTTATCATTTTTCAGACGTTTTTATTCGTTGTCACACTTGCATGCACGTCATCTCGTGACACGCACACGATAGCTTTCGCAGAATTTTCGATATTTCTTCGCTATCTTGCAATGGTAACTCTCGCAGAATTACCGACGATTCGTCGCTTTCACGAACCTAATCTTGAATAATCTGTCAATTTGTGAGAACTCGAAGACACTTAAAGATCACACTTTAACGCACGGATAACAAAAAATGGTGTGCAACACATGTACATCGGTTTTTTCCCACTCGTGCTGGAAAATCCTACTTTGCGCACTTGTTACACAAGATACTGTTTTTTTATTTTAAATAACTATAAAATAAAAACGTAATTTTATGTATATAGGAAATAGAAGAGAAAATTTTCTTTGTGTACATAATTTATTAATTAAGTTATATTTAATATATTTGTACATTTATGTGTCTCTTTGTTTTTAAGATTGCGCTCGAGGGCAATTATTCCCAGAGCACAAAATAAATGAAGAACTAATATTCTCTCTCTTTCTCTCTCTCGATAATTTAAAACTGTTTTCGTGAAGTTCTTGCGTGACAGTAACAATTGCCCTGTATGCACGTAATCCTTGTACCTGAAAGCTTCATCTGGTGGCAAAGCTGCTACGTGCAGCGAACGAGATGGTAACTCGTATTACGGTTCGCTAATACTACAGTTACGTTAATGTTTGCGACAGAAGGAAGCCGAAGAGATATACGGAAGATGCGGGATTAAGGAGGGACTGAGCGATCGTCATGACGTTCTCCTCGTCTTTCGTACGAGCTTCCTCTTCCGCGAGGCGGATTATTGCATTATCATATAATTAATTGGTCTACCGGTTTCCTCCGCAAGAAATGCACAAAGTAGAGCATGTCTGAATACGCTGAACAAAATCGCTTCTTCAATTTTTTTTTGTTTTAAAAAATTCCAGAATCAGGATCAATAAGTAACAAAATTCCTAACATCTCGAGTATGATGAAGCATGGCCGTACAGTTTTCAAACATAGAGAACGTACAAGTTTAGCGGCTGTTAAGTCGAGATGGTGTGAGTTTAGGAATCGGTGCAACAACCTCTTCCCCTATTTTGCCAGAATATTTATTACGTATTTTCTCGCTTGCGACGTTACAATCTGAGATAGACGTGAGTAAACAGGCCTTAATGTCAAATAGATTTGCAGCCAGACTGGAGACACACGCATACGCAAGTCTATAAACATGTACGTCTTATGCCTCCACGCATTCCGGCATTATGAAGTTCGCGTAATATGCATGAAACTCAGAATTCATGGATCACGCAATGTCGGTCACGCACGCCTCTCGCAGTCGGGCGATTCAGATCTGACTGGAGCATTAAGTGCCCGTGATCTTTATCGGCGGATCTATAAATCCGAGAAGCGTAGCGCCGGCTCCATCACACTCGGGCGATGTGAATTCGCGGGACAACGGCGTCGTTAGAGCCAATTTCCGAGCTTCCGCCACCGACGTAACAGTGGTGGTACTTGCGGCGAATAAAAGCGGAATCTCACCATCTCTCTCTCGTGCTCTCTTTGAAAACGCGTATCTGTGAGAAACACCCGTGACACATCTGCACGCAGTTTTGAATAACGAGCTAGTGGTAAAAAAAAATCCCTACTTTAGAATAGCTAATTACCTTAATCGCTTCATTACTTCAAATAGCACTTGACGAGGCTAGATGAGCCGAGTCTCCGAACGCCTGTCATAAAGTAGAGCTTACTCCTTCAAGCGTCATCGCGCCGATGCTCTGCTCTATTAACGGCGACGAGGAAAACGTGGGTAACGGTATCGTTTGCGCGTGCGAGTTCCGGTTACGATCTTCGAGAGAGCCGGCGGCGGGTCCGCGATAGTCCGCGGCTTCGCTCCGGCAGGAAGTCACGCTGCCGGAAATCGTGTCGCAAAGTAACGTTACCGAGAGTCGTGCTCGGAAACCACGAGAAAGAGAGAACGCGAGAAGTAGTAGGATATAGGGAGACAGAGGCGCGAGGTATAATTGAGGAATATTTCGTTCTACTTCTTAATCACCTGAGTATGCGTAAGAAGTGCCGCGTTGCCTCTCTGGATAATTATTAACGTCTTACCTGTGAGAAAATTTTCCCTGCCGTTACGCTGGTCTAATTAAATCGAATTGGCGTAGTCTGGACGAGAAATTAATCGGCAAATTTATACATATTATTTCTGCTTTGCTGATTTCTCCCTTTGAACATATGTAGTTTGTAAATTGTGTGCCTTCTCTTTTTACATTTAATATATCAACACACACATTCAATTTCTGTAAATTGAAGTAAAACCAGCGAAAAGTTAAGTTGTAAGTTAGTCAAGAACGTCAACATCATGAACAATTTTGTTTCACCAAGAATCAAACAAAAAAAAAAAACGAAAAATATAAATGTAATAAATTAATTTGTATAGAATAAATATAAAACAATTAATGTACAAATATTTACAGTAAATATAAAATTTCTGTAAGAATCATTCTCTAAATTACAGTTTATTATCACTGATTTGCTGTGGTATATTTATAGTTGTGATAATTAGAGAATATTCATTGTCTTTTAATGATTTTCACTTCAGATTAATGTATAATCACTAAAAGATCAGTAAATTTATTTCACTGATTGAGTTATAAGTATACTATTAAAAATCAGTGTATTTTTACTAATTTTTCACTGATTGTAGTCTAGAGAACAAACAAGTACAAAAGGTTTTTTTTCTTTTAAATTCTCAAAATTAAAGCTGAAAACTATTTTTATATCTATTAAATGTTTGAAAAAAATTACATATTTATATAATGAACAATTTGAAAATAACAAGGTTTTTCTGATTTCTGAAAATTTAACGTTTTGGACTTGCTTCGGTCTTGTGAACCGCCTTTCAATTGAGAATCCAATTTTCCATTTACGTTTTTTGTAAAATCGTGAAAATTTATTAACTTCTGTCGTCTCTCTGTCACTACTGGGAAAACTCGACTTCATATTTATCGTTGCCGACACCCAGTGCGACTCTTATAACGTACTCTGTATGTAACAAGACTTCGCGAGAATTTTCTCGCCTAGGACGAGGACTAACGAGCACCGACAGCAAGATGACTCCGTTGTAATTACCGTGTCAGATTAGATTAGAGATGGCAGGATAATTGGATCGCGTAGGCCGTCGATAACATAACGCGATCTCTAACGAGAGTTCTCTCCTTCCTCTTCCCCCTCTCTCTCTTTCTCTCTCTATCTCTCTCTTTTTCTCTAACCCCGAGACCCCTATATAGCAATAAACGTTAGTTTTCTCGACGACTAGACCGGCAATGAAAGTCGAGCGGGCTAAGCCGGCCCTTCCTACGCGCGGCGCAACGGCTTTACAGTGATCGACTATTCCTGGACTCAGGTCGGCTCGTGAATCAACTTTGTCGCTGAAAATATAGTAGATGTACATACACGCGTTCGAGCGGAAGTGCGTTCATAAGTGCACCGACGCGCATAGGTGTCAGACGAAGAATAGTGATATATTTCACTGAGACGTAATTGAGTTCTGAAAGAAACGTAAATGAAATTCATGGACTTTTATATTTCACAGTTTCCTTTATACTTCTAATAATGGCTACGTTCAGCAGAAAAAGAAGCTTTTTTGCAACTGTTATAAGATTCTTCAATACGATTGATTTTTGTTCTTACTTTTTATTGAATCTGAATGTATACACCAATTGTATAAGATAACTTTACAACAGTTTTTTTGCAAAACTTTTTTCTGGTAAACGCAGTCAATCTATGCCAGTGGGCGGGAATCTAAAAATCTGCGCATATCCTTGAATTTGCACAGAATTATATAGTACACTAAGAGAAAAATTACCGTAATTTATTATAATTATATTTTATAATCATTTTCGGCATCAATTGTATATTTATTATTGTTTTAAATATGCAAATTATAACTATTAGTTATTAAGCATTTGCTTATTACGACTAAATAAATAGTAAGCCGATGTTAAAAAATGGTTATATTAAATTTATTTTTAATTGTATATAATTGTACATTATATACAAAATATATTGATTTTACATAAAATATACATTTATCTCGAAAATTTATTTTATTTTTATTTCTACCATCTCTCTCTCTCTCTCTCTCTCTCTCTCTCTCTCTCTCTCTCTCTCTCTCTCTTTCTCTCTCTCTCTTTCTCTCTCAATATTTTACTCATGTTTGATATTTCAAATTGTCATTAATTTATAATAAAATGTTTTAATGTTTTAATAGTTGCTAAAACTATAAACTTAAAATAATTATTAATAATAATAATTACTATAAAAATAGAGCTTCTAGCTATGATTATTTTGCACAACATTTTGTCTATCTTAAAACACAATCCTAAACTGAAATAGTCGAATTAAATTGATAAATAATTTGTTTTAATGTTTATTGTTTCCTATTTATACTATGTTAATGGTAATAGTAATAGTAGTGACGGGGGCGGTCCTCCTGCGAAGCCCACTTTGGCACTTAGACCGAGTCCATTGTGCCTCCCCGTTGTCAGCTGCCCTAGCGGGGCCCCGCTTCCTTCCAAAAGCGGAGCAGATCCCCCACAGGCAGCTGTCTCACCTGGTACGGTTCTAGAAAACCTGAGCCCAGCAGGCGTGTTCTTGGTCCGACCAGTGCTGGGCAATTCCCAAGAATGTGGAGGCTAGTTTCCTCCTCCTCACCGCACAGCCTACAGCTGGGCGTATCACTACGGCCCAATTTGTGCAGGTGATAGTTGAGATCCCCATGGCCCGTGAGCAGTTGTGTCGCGAGCCTGGCGTCCCTCCTACTTAGAGATCTTATGCTCCTGGCCAGGTTCTCGCTAGGGCATTCCCCTAGCATGGCCCTAGCCTGTCTGCATTTGCTCTCTGTTTCTTTCCTCCAGTGTTCAAGATGCTGGTCCCGGAGCCAGCTCCTGATTCTCCCCCTGCCTAGGCAGAAAGAGATCCCAACAGCCGGTTCAGGTCCCAACAGTCTTGTTTCGGCCGCCTCCTTAGCAAGCAGGTCCGCCATTTCGTTGCCCTTGATCCCTGCGTGCCCAGGGACCCATACTAGGCCGACATCATTCTTCTCCGCCAACTCATCCAGTACGCACTTGCAGTCCCAGACCAGCCGCGAGTTAATTCTTGGACCCTCAAGCGCCTTAAGCGCCGCCTGACTGTCCGAGTAAATCCGGATGCGCCTTCTCACCCTATCAGACTCTAATAGGTTCTGGGCACATCTCATGATGGCTAACACCTCCGCCTGGAAAACCGTAGCGTGCTCGCCAAGCGGAACGACGATTCTTGCCCGGTCGCGCTGACAGTAAAGACCAGCTCCAGAGCCCGCACTCGTTTTGGAGCCATCCGTGAACCAGACGTCCCCGTCCCGAGGAACCGGTCCCTTAGAGCCGTTCCACTCCCCGCGCCCGGGGAAGCTTATCCTGTACCCTCTTTCGAAAGTACGAATCACCGGCCTCCTATCCTGTCCCATTGCAAAAATGGTGCTCGATAGGATTCCTTCGGGAAATCTCGTGTGGAGGGCTCCTGCCTTCCACCTTGATTCACACCTTAAGCGGTAGGCCGCCGTCGCCGCGGCCGCCACTACCACCCGATCGAGGGGCTCGACGCCAAGCAGCATTCCCATCGCCACCACCGGCGTGGTCCGCATGGCCCCCAGAGCCCCTCTTAAAACTAGAGCTCTGACGTGCTCCAGCGCTAACTTAGCGGTCTTTCCCAAAACCCTTGGCCACCATACGACAGACGCGTAAAGCAGCCTAGGTTTGAGTATCGCCGTGTATATCCAGTGGACCATTTTTGGTTTGAGACCCCAGGTCTGCCCGAATGTCCTTCTGCATATCCAGAAGTAGGAGCACACACTCCTGCAACGGTTCTCGAGATGTTCCTTCCATGTCAGCTTCCTATCTAGGATCACTCCCAGATATTTAGTCGATACGGTTGGAACTAATCTCGTTCCCCCAAGGACCGGCCCCTCCACTGGGCCTACCTTGTACCTGCGAGTGAAGATTACGAGCCCGGTCTTCAGTGGATTCACCGCCAGACCAGTCTCGCCGCACCACTCCTCGATCACCTCTAAGGCTCTCTGCGTGAGCTCCAGAAGCGTCTCCAAAAAGGGTCCTCGTATCAGGATAGCCAGATCATCCGCATATCCTAATGTAAAGAAGCTCCTTTCGTTCAGCGTCCTGAGCAGTCTATCCGCCACCAGACACCATAATAGTGGAGAGAGAACTCCCCCTTGCGGGCAGCCTCTCTTCACCCATCCACTGACCTTCACTGTTCCCAATGAGGCCGTTACCTGTCGCCCAAGCATGCCTCTGATCCAATCCACGATCCTTTCCGGCACACCTCTGCGAGTAGCTTCCTCACACACCACCTCGTGCGGTGTGTTGTTAAAAGCTCCTTCTATATCTAGAAAGGTGCCAACCACGAAGCCTTTCCTCTCCAGTTGCTCCTCGATAAACGATACAGCGGAGTGAAGCGCCGATTCTGTGGAGTATCCCGTGCGATACGCGTGCTGATTCCCATGCAGCGGGTGCTGCAGTAGAACCACGTCGCGTATGTAGACATCCACCAGCCTTTCCAGCGTCTTAAGAAGAAAAGACGTTAGGCTGATAGGACGAAAATCCTTGGCGGAGCTGTGGCCCGTTCTTCCCGCTTTGGGAATGAACACAACTCTCGCCTGCCTCCAAGCCCTAGGTGTATAGCCCAGTGCCAAACAAGCCCTTAGCGTCCGCGTGAGCGGCCCGGTGATCTGCTCCAGCCCTTCCTGGAGAAGGGCCGGAAATACCCGGTCCGGCCCAGCCGACTTAAAGGGCTTGAAACCTCCTACGGCCCATTTGACCTTGTTCGGCCCAACGATTTTTGCCGCAAGAGACCAGTCTTCTCCTCGCACCCTACGGAGATTTGAGTTTCCCTGGTGGACGTCTTCCTCCGGGCCTCCGCGGAAGCCCGGAAAGTTCGACTCCAGCAGGTAATTCAGGCATCGCTCTCCAGACGCCATCGTCCCATCGTCGAGCCGAATGGCCTCCAGAGCCGCGTTCCGATCCCTGGCTAAGACTCTGCCGAGCCTAGCGGCTTCAGGTATCCCCTCCACCGACTCGCAGAATCTCCTCCAGCTCTCCTTTTTAGCCCTTACCACAGAGTCTCTATAGGCCTTCTGAGCCCTTCGATGAAGGTCCCAGTCAGCCTGGCGGCCCGTGTTCCTGGCCCTGTTCCAGGCACGACGTGCAGCACTTCTGAGCTCCTGTAGCTTGGGGTTCCACCAGGCGACTTCCTTAGTATCTCTCACCGTCCTTTCTGGGCAGTTGTTCTCGAAGCTGCCGACGAGAGCCCTCTGCAGATGCTCGACGCACAGCTCGATTTCTTGAGGGGTCCCATGTCTTTTGGGAAACTCCCTAAGACCGACAGCCAGGTCCTCTCGAAACGAGTCCCAGTCCGTCTTCCTCGGGTCCCTCACTGTTCTTACCTTCGCTTGCACTTTAGCCAACCTGAAGGTGATCTGTCTGTGATCCGACAATGAGGGCTCGTCAGAGACCCTCCAGCCGGTCACCTCCCGCGCTATCTGTCTTGAACAGATAGTTAGGTCCAGAACCTCCCTTCTCACTGCCGTGACGAAGGTAGGCTCCTTGCCTCTGTTGAGAATCTCTAGGTCTGTGGACACCAGAAATTCCAACAGCTTTTCGCCTCTCCTGTTGGTGTCCGTGCTCCCCCACACCGTGTGGTGCGCGTTCGCATCGCACCCCAATATAAGGGGGAGTTGCTCCTTTTGGCAGAACTCCACCAGTCGTACAACCCGGTCTGATGGCAGCGGATCGTCCTCTTCGTGTGAGAAGTAGCCCGACGCCACCACCATCCTTGTCTTGATCCCGGTCCCGCTGGTGTCCTCTATCACGACTGCTACCAAGTCCCTGGAACAGAAATCTGGCAATAGCTGGCTCTCCAGCCCTTTAACGGCCACACAGGCCCTAGGCCGATCCTCTTGCGGTGACCTGAACAGCCTACCGCACCCCGCCAGACCCCTAATACAGCCTCGGACCAGCCAAGGTTCTTGTATTAGTGATATGGCTGTGTGCACCCCAGCTTGGCGCCTGGCAAGAACGGCCGAGGCTCCTTTGCTGTGGTGCAAGTTGATTTGGGTGAAGCCCACCCCGGTCAGGCCCACTACGAAGACGAGACCCTTGGATCGGGCCCCTCCCTACCCTTTCCCGCCCCCTCTTGGGATGGACCGGTCACTTTAAAAGTGACCCGGTCCATCCCAAGATGGGGCCTAAAGTCCAGCGCCTTAAGTTTGTTGACGCTGGACTGGGGGATGCCGAGAATGAGGTTTCTACCCTCGCAGGTAGCCCCCACATTCTCAGCATAGACACGCCAGCCTGAGGTAACGATCCCCGGATTCTGCCGCTCCAGCAGCCCCAGGACCGCAGCCGCGCCCACGGGAGGTCCCGGGACCCACACCGCAGCCCTGTACTGCTTTTGCAGCACCTCCAGTCCCGCCACCCCAAGCTTGGCGCCCTCCCACGGCACGATGCCCCCGATCCGGCTCTCGAGCCATTTCAGGGACTCCGCATCCGCGCACCTCACCACCGCAGCCCCCCCTCTCAGAGTGGTGCTGTCAAATCTGGGCAGGGTACCCTCTCGGATCCCCTGGATCTCCTTGAAGACCGCACCCCTCAGCTGCGACAGCTGCTCAGCAGTCATCGCAGCGTCCGGGTACCCCTCCTCGACAATCACCCTCGTCAGAGGGTCCGCGGCGTCGACGTAAGCATGGGTCCCCTGGACCCTCTGCTTCTTTTTCGCCCCTTCTGCCGACTGCGGGGTCCCATCAGGGTCCTTCCGGCGTTTATTGCCGGAGTTCCCCGGAGGCCCCCCAATCGGCGTCTGGGGGATAGTCAAGGACGAGGAAGAAGAGGTCCCCGGAACAGCCGGCGAGGGCCCAGTCCCAGTCCCGGCCTGAGCCTGGTCCCGAACCCCCCCCCTCCGCTCCCGAGCCCTCCTCCTCTTCGCGGCTCCGGAGAGTTTCTTTTTGCAAAGATCCTCTTCCTTCGCCGGTTCGTCCGTTGCGGTTTCGGTGCCTCCCGTGCCCCTAGGGGCCCGCTCAGCACTCGAAACCACCCCTCCCTCCGCAGTCTCGGTGCTTCCCGTGCCCACAGGGGTCCGTTCGGCTCCCGATCCTGCTTCTTCCACCCTTCCGGAGTCCTCGGGCGAAGCCTCCATTGGGGTGTCCTCAGTGAGTTTAAGTTTGAGTTTGATTTCGTCTTCCATTTTGTTCCCACGAGCAGCTAGGGAAACATACGGTCCACCCACGCAGAGCCCCGCATGCGTGGGTAAGGCTAAATACTCTGGGGTTTCGCCTGGTTCCCCAGAGGCATCGTTCAAGGCACTGCTCCCCCAGTGCCACGCAGCCCTCGCCACGATAGCTTCCAGCTTGGCTTGGGTCGAGTTGGTCCGCGGTATCGGCTTTCCCCCCCCTGGGCAGGGTTTTACGCCCGCCGGGGCAGGTTATAACCGTTACTACCCGGGCGGTCCACCCCGGCACGCGGGGGTTTAGGCCCGGACCGAGGTTTCTCACCCGGGCTTCCTCCTATCCGCCACCCGGAGACGCGCCCGCTAGGCACTCAACCCACGGGTTATACTATGTTAAAAAATTTAAATTTTGTGTATAAATAATTGTAAAATTCTGAATTTTTGTTCCGATCAATTGTCTATTAACTCAACCGAAGGGCGGAGGCGGAAGGAAATTGAACGATCACGTAATAAGATATTGACGTCACCGCGATGACCTCATCTACATTTGCAATGCACGTGTCGTAAAATCGCGTTCGTGAGCAGAAACATAATCGTCGCAGAAGTGGTGTTTTAACCCTCGTCAACGGTTTCACTCCCAGTCTGCTTCTGCGCCTTGCAATGTCTTCGTTCGAGTGCAACGACATTCGAACAATAATATCGAGTATCAGTTTCAATAGAGTCGAATCGTGGAATTAAGGAAAACTGCACCGGAGAAGTTGACAGGTCTTAAAGTTCACGATAATCGCGTGATGTTCACGATGCGCTTTCTATAGAAATACATGACATAATGAGCATCTGGCAGCGCGGCAAACATTCCTGTAAACGTTTTCGCATCGAGCAAGATGGTAGAGTCGATGATGTCACTCACTGGTTGTTTCGTATACGTAAGCCTCTCGTATTCGTCGTAACTATAATCGTTCTGAAAAGTTGCATCATCGTATGACTTCGTCACCATAAAACAGTGGAAAGTAAACCCTTTTTGCTCACAAGCACCAAATATTTTTTATCGTCCATAAAGTATTACTAAGATTATAAGAAAATTATATCTCATGTATCTTACAATTAAAAATACTTTATGCACGATAAAAGAAAAGTTTGATGCTTGCGAGCGAAAAGAGTTTACACACACACACACACACACACACACACACACACACACACACACACACACACACACACACACACACACAATATTTATAGAATTGTATGTTTGCAAATTTCGAATAAGTAAATTACTGTCTTGATAAAAATACACAATAAAAGAAAAGAGCATTCATATTTTAAAAAGAATATCTTTATTTTTAAAATGTTAATTATAATCGAAACGATTATACTCTTCTCAGATGACTAATGTTGAAGTAAAAATATAATATATATTACTGAAATTATTTAATTTTGTATGAAATGTTAAATACTGAAATAAAATTATACAGCGTTAAACAAACATAACTTGTTTATATAAAGAAAATTGTATATTTTCATCAAGATATAATTATATTATTTTATAATAATTTTCATGAGCTGAGAAGAAAAAAATATCGGATAGAAAATTATATTTTCAAGAAATGGAATTTTTTCAATGTCATTATCAAAATAATTACACACACACTGTGCTCTTTATATATTTTAATAAAAATATATTTTTATTGTGTTTTTATGATATATTTTTATTATATTTTTATTCAAATTATAATAAAATTTATAATAAAATTTAAAATTATCAAATTGTTTAAAGAAAATTAAATTATAGATTAGATTATCATTAATTATTTTGCCTATTTTTTCGCTTATTTATGAAACAGTAATTGTTAAGTAGAATATATTAGTTTTAATTTTATATCTATTAATGTTTGATACTGTTTTTTTCTGCGTAGGATTTCGAGGAAACATCTTTTAAAAAATTTTCCATTATTGCTTTAATTTAAAACTTTGCTTAGCTTTGTTTACTTTTTTGCGTTAGTTATAATTCTCTTGCACAGATCAAATAACGATTATAACGAATTTTATGAAAATAAATATAAAAATGATAAAATAAAAAAAATAATTTTTTTGAGAAAACTTTATAATAAAACTCAGAATTAATATATTTTAATTCATCCGACGCGCTGCATCATATTTACATCCGTTTTATGCACTCGATTGTACTGACATTTCGGGTACTCGCAAGGACAGATTTATCACTCGTGCTTCGTCTGCGTTATGCGAACGGCGAGATTTATTCCGCTCTCGAGACGAAGCCCGTTTCGGTCGTTTAGAGAGCACGAGGATACGTCGCACTGCATGCGAACGCAACCGGCGCGCGACGGGGGCATACAAATTTATCAATTTAGCGCCCCGATGCACTCAAGCGCATTGCATCATGCTGCGTAATCGCGGCGGAACTGGCGGCCATCGTTATGCATAATTCGTCGTTATCGTCGATGTTTAACTTTCGCTTCGGTCTCCCAATCTCACGTAAAACGGATGAATCCAAATTTGGGTCAGCGCGTAGCGTTTTGACAATCTCTTTCTGCTTTCGCATTAATAAAAAAAAAAAAAAAAAAAAAAAGGAAACGAATTTACAGCGTTACCTGTGCGAAATGAAAAATGTCGTGAGTTTAATTATACACGATGATGCTTCGTGAAAATCCCGATAACACCAAGAATGAATCGTCTGAATCGTATCTTCGAGTTTCCTACCCTCCCTTTTATCAGAGACTCGGGACGGTAGTAGAGCCCCAGAGGTCGTTTGTCGTGCAGGTAAGAAACATAGTCGCCGTGCGTTTACCTTCGTACGACCTTGGTGAGCGCAGCGCAAGGTGAGATGACTCACGTACGTAGGTGATAAGCGTAATGGAGTTAACGCACAACGGTTGCCCGACAACGAGTAATCGAACGGATAAGCCGGACTCTTAATTCTGCGATGCACACCGCGCTGGGTTCGGAGTGATGGTCCCCGTACACCCCGTATATAGTTCTTATCACGCGAGCAGCCTTAAGGCCTAATCACACTAGCGATTGCCGACTGCGATTGACGATTAGCAATTACTTTTCAACTAATCAGAGCAAAGCAAACAGCGATTGAGAGATTAGTGACTATCGTTCAGACTGTGCTCTATTTTACAATCGTCAATCGCAATCGGCAACCAATGAAATATCGCGGTTTAGTCACGTGATAATAATTCCGTTAAAGAAAGCATCAAGGGCCTTAAGCATTAAGACAGACAATATTTGTCTTTGCAAATAATGCCAATATTGATAGTTGTGTTTGATATTTTCACTTGATGTTGAATTTTATTTCAGACATGAAATATATGTGATTGGTTATCGTGATTGTTAATCACAATTGTAAGTGTGATTGTATAATTGTCAATCGCCAATCGCAGTCGCAATCCAATCAGCAATCGCTAGTGTGATTAGGCCTTTAGAGATTACGGCACCGGAGTCTTAAGCCTTCGGCGCGATTTTTCCATGCTAGATTGCATACGGGGCGTCTTATTACGTGTCCTGATTGGCTCGGATGATTATGTCACCAATCGTAAGCCAATAAGGATACGTAATGAGACGCCTCGTACGCGATCTAGCCGGGAAAAAATCGTATCGTGTGCTGAAGGCTTTACTCTGTAGAAGCCGCTCCTATCGATCTATCGCGCTTACCGCGGGTGCGATATCAAAGCTGATCGTCTTGAATCGAACCTCGACGTAACTGTACCAGGGATAGACAATGGCTGGAAAAGGCATTCGAACGATTCCATCCAGCTGTTGAGACATCTCTTGAATTCTATCTCCGCGATATCGTAGCACCCAGTTTTCTCCCCCGGCGACGCAACGCTCTTCAGGGAGGATCTCGTTATTCATTCCTCGGAGCGCGTCGGTGTGTCCCAAAAGTCATTGCCCTCGGCTCGTGCGTCCTCGGGTTCTCACGCCCGCGTGTACGTGATGTTACTTACCTATCCGCGAAAACAGGTGACCATTCAGGCGAGAGGCGGGATCGCTTCCTCTCTTCCTCGCTCTTCTCCCGCTTTTCTCCCTTGGTTCGAGGGAGAGAAAAATCTCGTCGTAAATGCGTCTTCTTCTCAAGTAATAGCGAATGTTCAGCGAATGCTCCGAGATTCTTAAACCAACACTCAAAGCTCTTTCAAGTCTTGAACCATGGTATTCATACTTTAAAGACATAATGTATGTGTCTGGCACATTTTATTAATATAAGAAGGAAAATAATTAGTTTCAGTAGCATTTTTTGTAGTTCTTGAGTTTTTTTTTTTATAAAAAGAAGTTTTACACCTTTTTACATCAAGAAACAAAAATGAAAAATTTTGTGCTGACTTCGCGAAGCATCTCCTCTTCTAAAGTACAAGGAAACAAATATTAATAATAACTTTTTTTACACTTTTAATATTAAATGCGGCACGACACTTGGAAATAAAATATGATTATTTATCGTGCTAATTATTTACCGTAGTCTTAACGCAGTTCTCACTTGTTAAGATTTTATATCGTGAATCAAGAGTAAATAATAAATAAAATAACTTTTAAGCCAATGAAAGAATAATGTTCCAATTTTGCAGATATTTAAATATATTCCCACCAAACACCAAGTTACATGTAACGTGCCTGTTAGTTGTAATTTCCCACTCAACGATGTAATTGTAATATAACACGTGTGTTATATTACAATTTTATTATTGAGTGGGAAATTACAACTAACAAGCACGTTACATGTAACTTTGTGTTTGCTGGGTTATTAGGATAATCAATAAAATTTTCAAATTTTTGATAATATTTAGAGATGCGACACACATCTTTAAATGCAATTTTGGTATGACGGTTTACTCTATTAATTGTAGAGGAATAAAAGTATTATTAACTCTTTATTGTATTGAATTCTTATCAGAATTCTCTTTCTACAGACAACTTAAAAATTATTTTTTTTTTTTTGTTGGTTGATTTGATACTAACAATTTTGAGTTGCAGATGTTTTAATAAACGTAGAGCGATGTATATATACATTTTATACATTTCTAAAGATAGATTTAATTTATTTAAAAAAAAAAAAGAAAAACAAATATGACATTTATACTAATCGACGCACAAATGTTTCAGGTAGTTTCAATGTTACTCTATCAAGAGGACATTTCGGACATCCTTGCCTTAAGTTCGTCTTAGCGCGAACGTGAGTACGTTTTGTTGATCTTTTTTACTATTTTGTGATAAAAACCGATCGCCTTACATCAAATTTTTATGTCGGTGCAAAAGTTATTAAAACTGAAAATATCGCGAGATTTGAACAATATATGTATAAAAATGTATTATATATATTTTATTTATGGATTAGAAAATATAGGTATATACAAATAAATCACTCTCTAAAGTTAGTTTTTACACCTTTGTTAGTTTTGCTTAAATCGTTAGGCACGATTGGATGGCGAATCTAACATTATAAAAGATACACGGGCGAAGTCGGTTAAAGGGTCAATTGGCTATACATCTGTCTTGGAAATCGTCGTAGACGAGTGCGGACTCGAAATATCCGTGACCGTGATTTGCTAAGGGAAACCGAGTTCGTTCCGGCGTTCGCAAAGTCGCGTAACGGGAGCGGACGGGAGCCGATTCAGCCGTGAAATTTTTCACGCACGGCAGGACTTCGGGGCTCTTTAAACCAGGCGGGGGTTCGCATGGGAAAGGAGCAGGTTGAATGGCTACCACGGCCGCCGACTGCCACGACGAGTGCGCGTTTTGCACCTGCAATTTAGCTGCACGCGCGAAGCGATCGACCGTTTCGGTTCCGCGGCATACTCCGTCTAATGTCGTAAATCGGTGAGACGGTGGAAATTAAAGGGTGTATCATAAGATACATACTTAGAACACATTCTCTTCCGCGTACGAGCCATCGCGGAGCAAGCACATCTCAATTCTACTTAATGCTACAGTTACTAAGAAAACATTTTTAAGAAGCAAAGAAAATGATTGATTACACAGCACTGAAAAAAATTTGTATCAAATTAAAAAATTAATATATTTAATTTAATTTAATTATTAATTAATATATAGGCAACAATAGAAAAAAATTTTTTTGTTGAGTACTTTTTGAGTTATGAGGCTTAAATGTTTACAGCATCACCAGTATTTAAAAAAGTGTATCAATATAATAATGTTTCTACAATTTTTTTATGGAGCCCGCGTTCCTCTATTTTGAATATAGATTTGTTCTAAATTTCTATATTTATTAGAATGAATTTTTTTTACATATCGAAAGAGGCTAAAAATAACGAGAAATATGATTCACTTATTTTAGTAAACAACTTCGTTCATTCGACCTGTGACACACCCTCGAGTTTCACTTGTCGCTACAAAACACGACTGACGTCACTTGGTCGATTATTCCTTACTGTCAATAACTTTTTTTAAGGAAAAAAAGCTGATATTTTCTCGTTTACTGAATAATTTAAAATGAATAGTTTATCGTCTACTGAATAATTTAAAATCGAAAAATCGACTTTAAGTTCTCGGTTGAATTGCGGATGGTTAAGTTCTTTTTTTATTAAGAAAAAGTTTAATTAAAAAATGTTTATTTTATGTTTGAAGATATGTTTTTCTGATTATTTGATAAAAATGCTTAAGAAGCATTTAAGGTTACTCTACAATGTGTTCTTTGGTTCCAGTTTTTTTTATTTTTTGTCTATTTCTTTTTGCTTCTTTGCACACTTTTTATCGAAATGGACGAGATAATAGTTAACAAACTTTGAAAGAAACAGAAAGTATAATTGTTGTTGATGAAATAGCAAGCGAAGAGTCGGTAATAGGCAAAAACAGAAAAAAACAAAAAAACACATTGTGGATTTGCCTTTATACGTAATATTTGTAAAAATGATTGTTAGAATTGTACTATTCTTCAATATCGAATATCCCATTATGATACAACATAAGATAACAATACAAAATAACGCAAAAATATTAATAATTTATTATATGACGTACATTCAGAAAATATAATGCCTCACTTTTATAGAATTTTTTAATTCAAAATGAATCAAATTTACTGACAATATATAAATAAATATGTTTCCTTTGCACATACTATTTTTTCATATAATCCGCATTTACTTGTACGGCTTTATGCTAACACGAAACAAGTGCATGCCTTGCCTGTGCCAACTTTTCCTGTTCACGTAACTGTGTCCTCACGTGAATCACGGGTGCATGAATCGACTGCGTTTTCATGCACAGTATAAAAATGTACACTATAGTTTTTTCCAAGAATTTAATTAGAGCTCGTTATTTATAACGCGAGTCGTTTACAGACGCCATTTTAACAGATGCTATCTACTGTGTGATAGTAACATGTGATGGTAACATAATCTCTAAAGAAACAAAAACATTCGTAGTTTCGAATTTAATTTAATATTCAATTATCAAATGTGACTTGTGAATCGACTATTGCAGATTTAAGTTTATAATAAATGACAAAGCTTATAATATTAACAAATTATTCTTGAATTAATATTATTGGAAACTGGTTATGCAGGTTAAAAATATTTTATGGATTAATAAAATTGTCCCGTTTTTAGATGTATAAGATTATTAAAAAGTTTTGTGCAGCGGAAATTGTTTGTAATTTGTTAATAAGACGTGCAGATTCACAGTACTTGCTAAAGAAAGAGTTTTCTTCGGAATTATTGATTATTTTTGCTTTCTTCAGAGTATCTTTCATTAGAAACTACAGTGAAAAAATTGTCGATCTGGTTATTAAATATAAGTTGTCTATTGCAAAGCGTGTGAAATGTGGAAAAATATTTTTTTTCAATATCAGAATACAACACATGGAAAGAAATGCGCCATAAGGAGTTATGCTAATCACGAAGGGTTGGAAACAACGAAAGTCAACGTCATCAAGTAAATGTTTATAAGGTCGCGAATAAAATACTTTATAAAAACGTTTAAAGCAAGTTAATTCCAAACTATACGGCGATGAACTTAACCAGAAAAGAAATGTATTGTCCGTGTGCAAAAGGAAATGAGAGGTTGATTGGAAAATATTTAAAAAATGTAAACGGATTTAGTGGAAAGAGGAAATTAATAGATAAGCTTATTAAAAATATACCAACCATATATTATGACCTCGCTATCAAGAGAAATTGCCAATACATTTTGAAATGAATAAAGCAGTATAGTCTACTTCTTCTCACAAAATTTAAACATGAATCCTCATCATTGTTATTCCTCTAGCTCAAACTTCTAGTGTTCTGGTGTTCAAAGAAGTTTGAAAAACAGAGGAATAGAAATAGTGTTGAAGATTCATCTCGGAAAATGCTTTAAATGACTACGTTTACAAAACTCTTCTTCCACAAGTTGTTCAAGATCCGATTTACAAGGGTTTTAATCTGGAAGAGCTTTTAAAATGATGCGAAAGTGGATTTACTCAAAATAATGATGAAAGCTTCAATTCCGTGATCGATAACAATAAAATACAGCGAATATTGCTGTTTATACAATCGCTAGCACATATGACGCGTACAACAATATTTCATTAATGATGTAATGATGCATCTAAATTGGATCACAATTTCCACAAAATACATAGCAGATGAACAATGACAGAATAAATTTGCAGCAAAGGCGAAAAATTTTAATAAAATGATTTGACAAATATAATATTTAAAGTGATTCAAAAAGATGACAGTTTTTTTAAGCAATAGGATTGCTATATCGGTCCGGAATATCTGACTGAAGGTACAATTTTAAAATCTTTTATCAGAAAAAAAAAGGTTATCAAAACTTTTGCGTTTTTTTTTAACGACATTTTTTTACTTTGCTGCCACAAAATCTCCGGAAAACCTATTGCTTCAATTTACTTGCATCAAATTACTTCCAGTTTTGATTTAAATTTTCCAAATTAAATTATTTAAATTGTAGAGTGCAATTTTTTTACGTGGCGCGACTAATAAGTAATGTGCAGTCGTACATAACCGGAACGGCGCGTACTACCGTCTTCTAGCTATTGTACATTTACTCACTACAAACATGCCAAATTTCATTAAATTCCGTTTACATGAGTTATGTCAGTAGCCACTGCTATGGAGTCGAATGTACCTGCTATGTCAACGCGTTTAATGGAATGCTGGACTGCCTCTCAAACTTGATCGCGGTCGATAATGTAGAGTCATTTGTGCACGTCATTAATGAGATTTCGTATTTATTTCTTTTATAGATTTGGAAATCCTTTTCTAGAGTTAAAGTACACATATAATATTAATATCAATCTGTAAATTGGATTTTATATTGAGAACGAAAAAAAAATTTTTCATATTACTCTACTTATCGACTTCTTCCAAATCCGCATTCACACATACATGAAATTTTCAGATAAATTATTCTCTTATTCTAAAGCTTCTAGCCCATTTCTGAAAGTACATTATTATTCTTTTCTGTAATGACAAGGGTGCATAACAATTATTTTGTACGTATAGAGTTTTTAAAACTTAGTGCTGCAGATTAAAGTCACGAGACGACTGCACAAAAGTATAACTTTCTAAATTTTTTTGTTTTTTACCTAAAATTGTAATTACCCACTCTTTGTTATTGTCTATATTTTAATTTCAGAGAAGGATTTATAATTCTATGAAATCAATTAAAAACAAAGCGTATCCAAAAATAATTATTAGCGTTCAATCGGTAAAACGGACGACTCCAGCATCCCCTTAAAATAAGAGTAATTGAATTTTATGACAGGTGAAAACGTGAATGCTAGTCACATTCATCATTGTCTAAAAATCGTTTATGGTAATGAATAAGGTGATGAAACTGTCGATTGAACTACGAATAGGCAATAAAATTTCGTGCATTGGAAACCGATTTTTCTACATCCTTCATACTCATCAGATTTAGCACTTTGCGATTTTTATTTTTTTTCGTATTTAAAGAGAGATGTTAAGGGCATATTTTACTACGGATGATAAAGTGAAGGCTGCAGTTAGATCGTGGATCAAGAAAAAACCGTCTAAATTTTTTATTGACAGAATAATTTTGTTTATTTAAAAATGAATAATAAAGTTAAAAAATATATTAACTTGCAAACAATTTTAGTTTTTTATATTTGCTTATGAAAAAATTTCTAAAGTTACTTATTTTTAGTCGGATCAGGATCACCTTAAATCATAATTAATTAGTTGTTTCTTTAACTTCTTAATAAACTTTATTTTTAAATAAATAGAGACAGATAATATTACATTGAGAAAAAGGTTTGATTAATTGTATGAAAGGGTCCAGTAAATTTTACTGTATTGTTCCAGTAAGATGTATAAGGTTAAATCAATAGAAGATACTGCTATACTTTTTACATGACTGCATACAATATTATTTAGAGGACTCGGTTGACAATTCAGGTTTAGGTTAGGTTAGATTATGTTTTAACGAATAGTCGCGGATAATATTTTTACAGGACTTCTCGCAGGTATAAGCTTAATCGCCGAACCAGTAAGATTTACTGGACTAAGATTGTATATTTAATAGAACTTTTTTCTCAGTGTAGTCGAGTAGTAGTGTGAAAGCTTTCCAATAAATCGGTTTTATTTCAAATAAATAATTAATCTAATATTAATATTGAATAAATGTTTAAATAAATACTTTTTCTAAAAAATATTTTACGAATGAATAAAATTAATGTAGAAAAAGTTTTAATAATAATTAAAAAATTTTAATAATAAGCATTTTATTAATATTATTTATTTTTCAACTAAGTTACAATGTATTACTGAAATGCTGTCGTAGAACAAACATGTGTCTCAATTCTCCATTATTAAGAAATCATTAAATAAAAATAGATGGATTATATGAAATATATACATACAAAACAATTTATGTAATTTGTCATAATAAATGAATGTCTTTTATTTACAAATAATTATCACATTATCAAAATGATAGAAAATAGTTAATTTTTTCGTAAAAGAATATATAAATTTAATTTTAATAATAAATAAAAAGTATGTTTATAATCTCCAATAATTAAAGATAAAATTAATTACAGAAAAATTATAGATCCAACTGATACATTTCGACGATCTAATCTTTAGTCATAATTTATAAGCTGCAATCTTATCGATTCCGTAGAACATCTTTTCCTCTCTGCAATGAACATAAGTATTCTTCTGCAATGTTTAGCCTTAAGATAGAGTTACGAAGAAGCCATCAAATAAATATTAATTTTCTATTTCTGTTTTATCAATACATTTAATGAAAACAAATTCGGTGAACAATCAATATACATAATTCAGATATTCAGATATTTATCGTAAAGATATTATTACACAATAAAAAATATTGGCGCTAAGTGGATGTCAATAACATGAAAAAGTTCTACTCCTAGAGAAAGCAATTATAGGAGAATGTTATCATTTTATCAATACTGGCATAGAACTTTTAAAATAGCATACCTTTATTTCTTGAAAATTATTAAATATTACATTGATACATCTAACATTACATTGATAGTAATAAAAACATGATTTGCGTAGATAGCACAGGCATACCAAAAAAGTGTGTCTGGCGGACTAGACTATGATATTCTTATGTTTTTGGGGTTGCTGAATCTGAATCCGAAGCTCGTTTTGGCTCATCAGATCAGAATTCTTCCTCAATCTCAAAAAATATTTACTAAAGTGACACTTTTCGGACTAAACTATAATTTTAACGACTGAAACTATTAGTGAGAAAGAGTATTTTTAGATTTTTGGGTTGCCGAATTTGATTCTTACATTAGCTTTATCCCATAAGGTTCGATATTCAACTGAAATCAGCCATCATGTTTACAAAATGTAAACCAAAGCAGTAGACTTCTAAAGCAGTAGAATTCTACGTTATCACAGAAATAAATAAATCTGATTTTTTAATCTTTTTATAATGTCTTGATTTAGACCTAGATCTATTTTCTTCTCTTCTTTCCCTGGGTTATGTAGGTTTGGGAGTCTATTGTTTTGGTGAAGCAAGCCACACAGCACGAACTTGACAACCAACAATCAATCAGCATCGCAGAAAAGCGGTGACAAAATCAATAATACGCTTTTTTTTTAAAGTGAATGGATGAAATCTACTAAAAACAAATCTAACCTAATCTTTATAATGCACTACGTGTTGTATTTTGCGAAACGGCATAAGATATTTATACAATCGACAAAACATTATTTTACATTGAAATGAAAGATTTCTAGGAATACCCATATTAATTTGTAAACACTTTAACTCATGTTAAAGGAAAAGAAAAGGAAAATGTAGCTTGTGCCGATTTCAGGACAAAATTTCTTGGTTCATTTTTTATTACTTTATTTTTTATTATGTTGCAAGAACATTAATTGTTACAAAATATAAACAGTATTCTAAGAATTATTTCATCCGAAGACACTTTCTAGTTTGTATTTATTTATGTTTTCAAAATTTTATGTTTAACCTTTGTTTAAAAAATATGGTCCAAAAACAAAGTGGTGTGCCGGTATTGGTAACTTTTCTTGGCTCACATATTAGAACCGTACAAGAATGGTCCACCCATCAGTTTCACGCGATTGTACGATTACCTGGTGGCCACTGGCCATTTTCAAGAGCTGATTCATTTCTGCGCACAGCTTTATAAAAATTTGCAACCTTAACACTCTTCTGCTCCCGATGCAACATTAACGACCGATTGCGAGTTCTACGCGGGTGGTGCAAGCCACTATTTCAAGGTAGGAATTCGAATTTACGTTGGGTTAGGGAAAGAACGTGCAGCCAGGTAGGCACACGGCGCACGGTGTAAGATGCATGCGCCTCGGGAGGTTGAACGATGTGATGGCATAGAGCGATGCTCTAGAAACGAAGGTAGAACGGAGAGAGTGGAGCGGGCGACTAGAGCGGAGTAGAGTAGGTGTAGCTATAGTCGGCCGGTCCGTCTTGTAACCTTTGCTTTTGCGTCGCGCTCTCAGTCGCGGTTCGGCATTCCGCTGGCAAACATTCCTTTCTTCCTTCCGCTGTCCCTCCGCGGAGCTAAAAGATGTTCGCAACTTAATTGTTACGTCGAAGCTAAACAGTGTTCGGGATCCCGCCAGTGTTACGAAAAAATTGTTTTTTTTTTTTTAAACGCTGTCTGAAAATCGTCCGAAACATTCGGAATGCATATCAAGTGCGATTTTAACCCTCACGACACAAACGCGAGGTAACAGATAACGTTTACCTTATCGGCCGAATTGACGTAATTTCCAAAAGTTTTGATTATTATCGTCAATGCGTGGTCGATGTGGTCGTTGAATAGAGTCGCGGGAGTGTGATGGCGCAGGCGTGGCGAACGAGTGAAAAGCTCGAGTCGTGAAAAGCAGCCGCGAGACACGAGTTTTGCGACAATGCACATGGGTATACACAAGTTAACGAGCCGACGTGCGAAATCGCCGTACGTGAGAAATAAACGGCGGTGAGTGCGCCTGAGCGTAAACTGAGCCTCGAGCTTAAACGAGGGAGGGACACGATCGCCGCAAAGCTTTCGTGGATGAATGATAAGCGTCGCGTGTACTTATATACGCGCCGGTGAGTCGATCCCGATCCCAAATAAGACGTGGAAATCGATGGAGAGGATGTCTTTTTTTTTCTTTTTTCTAGATTTTGCACGCGAATGTTTAGACTCTCTTTGATCTTTTTGTTATTACTTCGGTTAAAGATATCTTAGCTCAGATATTTTACACATCTTAAATATTTTAAATTTTCAGTATTTCATCTGATTTGCAAACATCCGTTTACGCGTTGAAAGGGAAAAAAAATGCTTGCAGTTATCATAATTTTACGATAATATAATTGTAGTCATTTTTGGCACCAACTATATTTTATTTTAACTATTTGTAGCAAATTTTTAGCCCTTAGTTATTACTGTGTAAATATTGTAGGAAACGACAATTATGTTTATTATATAATAATTATAATTGTATTTATTACATAAAAATGTTTATTTAATTTTTAACATATCGATATTTACTATATTAATATTTGAAATTGTCATAATTCATAACAACATTTTTTTAACTTTTTAGATTTTTTTCAGAGAATTGTAAATACAAAGTTATCACATTAACATTATAGCAATAATTTCAAAAATGGAGTCTCTAATTATTTTATCGTGCAATCATAAATACTAAATACTTATTCTTTCTCAATGTGAACCATTTCCGCCATAAAGAAAGTATTTCCTTCACATCTTTTATTAATTATGTGCTAGTACTAAAATATTTCAGATGTGTATTATTTTTTTATAATCATATTAAATATTTTGTTTGTTCGCAATTTCCTTTAATTTAATTGACATTCCGACCACATTGACGATTACCCTTTTCAATTATAATATTTTTACGCCTCAGATTGTTTCCGTATATCAGCGATATCGTTAAATCTTCGGATCCATCCAAATCGGGCGCCTCCGACATTTTTTGTTCTTTCTTTACATTCGATACCGATAACGTGGGTTTTATTGTCGAATCGAAGACGCTGCAGCGCCTAAAGATAGGAAGCACGACGTCAGGTCTATGTCAGTCAGTGACTATGTAAACGCATTTAAAGCGGATCGTTTCCTTCATGCCCGCTCTGTCTCTCGTTCCGATTGATCGCGGATATTTTCGTAACGCATCCTAGCGGACAGATCTGATACAGTTACTCGCTAATGATGATGACGATGACGACGATGACGATCACTTCCGGGAATGGGACTCCCGCGATACTACAGAGACATACCAGTTTGACAGGAGACGACTGACTTATCGCGCTAATAATAGTGCTATATACACGAACTATAGGCGCCGCGACACATATGATTTTGTATAATCGGTCGACCGTCGCGAGATATATATCGCGCGAGCCGCTTACTCGGTTTAAGTCTTTTAATACTCCAGGAACAATGCTCGCTATTGTTCCGTGTTCTCTCGTCTGAGCGGAACCAACAGTCTCCCTATATAGTTCAACTCGATATCTGATTAAATTCCTTTTGTGAAATTTTTGCGGATTAGCAGATTATCGAGGTGTGAAAATTTATGTATCTTAATAAATAAAAGTTCGATTTCAATTAAATCAGATTTTTAGATCTTTTATTTTTTTCGATGAAATCGTATAATCGGAAGTTACTAATGCATTGCAGTTTTTCTTGTATTATTCATATCTTTTTAAAAAGAATTATTTTGCGAAATACACAAGAAATTAGTATCAAATTAAAACTATTATATTTTATTTAACACTCATTGTTTCGTACATTGTTAAATTTATAGTATTAAATTATATGTTTGAGTTGTTTTTGATTATCTCTGTAGGTTGTCATTGCTCCTGTTCGTCGTTAATTTAACTTAAAACAATGAAGTTACGCAATTTAATTCAAGAATTAAATTTGACTTAAACTTGGTTTATTATTTATTAGATATACATACATTAATATAGACACTGCTTAGCTTAAAATTAATCAATTTAACCGCAGAAATGAATTGATTAAATGAAATTATTTCGAAGAACCGGGAAAAATTAAGTTAGAGTTGGAAATTTAAACCAGCTAGGGAAAATTTGGAAAATTCAGAGAAATATATTTAAAAATCTATAATTTGAATTTTGCTAACAATTTCCTCAAATGCTCTTATTTTAAATAATTATTTTTCTTCATAATCAAATGTGTTCATGCACTTTGCATTTTTACGTGTTAGAGCCATAACGTGTAAAAAGAATTGAGTTGCAAAAATAGTGACCATTCACAGTCGATTATTCTTCGACCGTGAGAAGATAGAGAAAAGTCGTGATTCAAAAAATGATATCTATTTCTATTTGGTATTTGAATTTTATTAGAAGATTACATATAATAATCGCACCATTATTTAAATATTTTCGAAACACGTGACGATATATCTTGAAGACAGCTCGATCAATCGACTGCAGTTCTATGTATTTTTTTTAAATACTAAAAATTAGTGCTTGACGTTTTAAACGATGTTTTAGTTTTTATTGCAGTTAAAAACGTATAATTTTAAATAAAAATTATTTGACTTTGACTAGCTGTCCTTTTATTTAGCTTGCGTTACTTTATTTTTTGATGTGTTCTGTAAAAGTAACAATAACTGCCGGTTTTTAAAAACATAATTTGGGAAAAGTTGAATAGCGATTTTATTTTATATTATTTTTTTAACAAATTTTGTGTATTGAATAGAGAAAGATATAATCTTTATTGTACATGAATACATTTCTTTTTAATTTTTCATAAAAACTCAGTTAGAATTCGTTTTGACTCGTTTAGTTGCATATGCTTCCTTAAGATAACATACTGGTCATCGAAAATTCTGTTTTTTTGGAAAAAGTGGAGAGAGTCAGGAAATTTTTAAATTTATTTTCTGTGTCAACTTTAAAGAGCACAATATGATTGTTTTGATAATAATAGCATTAAAAAACTTTAATCTTGGATCTTTGAAGATATTATTTTCTAAACTATACAAAATTTTTTTATATGAGAAAATTGTCTACTAACGCTATATAATCTTACACATTTCAATATTTTTATTTCAAAAAATATTCTTATACAAAACAAGTGTTCTGGTTTTCTGTGTAGATTCTATCATTCCAGGGAAAAAATTTTTTTTTAATTATTCTACTAAAATTAAAATGCTTATACCTATTCTGCTCAAAATAATTATGTTTTCTTTAGAAATCCAGAAAACATCCAGAATAATTTAAATCTTAAAAGTTTCTTTAAGAAACAGAAAAATATGATTCCTGTGTTAAAAAAAAAACATTATTTATAAAGTTTTCTTAATAAACATTTATACATTAAAAAAAATATATGGTAATGAGTTATTCTAAAAGTTGTGATATTTTTTAGACAATCAGGAAAATATTTTAAAGACTTACTTAAAAAAAGTGAAAATTGAGTATTCACTTTTCTCGACAATATTTTACTTTTATGTATGCACCGAACCTCTATCCCAACTGAATATGTTTGTCTTCTACTTGGATTTTTTTCCAATCGCTGACATTTAATCCGATATATAGAATTATCCGAATTTTTCCTAATTATTTCGAGCGGTACGTTGTTAACGTTTCCAACTAACGTTTCTCAGAGCATTAATCAACTGGCCTGCCGTCATGCTCTTATTACCGTGAACGGTATACTTTTTCTATACGCTTCCGACGACCCTTGATTGATCTCTTTTGTGTCGCTTCGTATTTTTCTCACCGTCGCGCCTACACCGGTTAATGACTCTTCCGGCGATCCTCCACGGCGATCATATCTACTTGAATTTCCGTCTACATGTTTGTCCCCTGTGTGCCCAGGTGAAGGAAAAAGGGACGATGTTGTCGTATATGCTGCCGACGGAGGACAAGCCACCACCCGGCGAGCCCAGCAGCCAACAACAGAACAATTATCGTGCAGGCGGCAAGCTCCAGAAGAGCACTGCTGTGACGAGCGCGTCGCCCAGAAAGTGCGCGGACGCGACCAGAGCGATGATTGTCTCCACTAGGATCGAAGACCCGGCGGCCGGCGGCGATCCCGTACCCCGGCACGGCTCACCACGGCCGGTCGAGAGCCCGAAGCACAACGGGACGACTACCGCGAGGAAATCGACCCTGCACAACGCTAACAGGGTCACTAAGGACGACAGCCTCTACAGCATCGACAGCGTGGCCAGTACCGCCGGCAGCGAGCGCAAGAACAAGATTCTCAACGGCGCGAAGCATGCCAGCCTGAAGAGGTAAGTGAAAGAGATTTTCTCAAGCAATTTATTTCAAATTGATTGGGACACCGTGAGCGAGAGATTGTTAGATCTAGATCTCACACTAAAAATATTTTTTTCTTATTTGAAAATAAAATATTTGGTACAGACGATTCGGTTCGCATTTCCATATTTTTTATTTGTGTCAAGTAAACATATTATTGAGAAAGTAAAACACACAAATTCGCTGAGATTGACGCAATCAAGTTATTTGTTTGGTTTTTTTGTTTGATGTGATGATTATTTGATTGCGCTCATCGCCAGTTAATGCATGGCGCCGCCGATAGGCGGCTTAACCTTTTCGGGAGTAAGATGCAGTCGACACGCTATATAAAGACCACCTGCAACACGATCGAGACAAGCAATAATTAGCTTCCTACTCGACGTAAAAGAGGACCGCCACGTACATAATATTTTCACGATTTACTCATTTTAATTGAGTAAGCGATTCACTACAAAAAAAGTGAAATGTTCATTCCAGTCAAATGACGAGTTTATTTATTGAGCGAAAAATTCATTCTTATAAGAACTACGTACTGTTTAGCAGCTCATTATTGTTACGGCAACCAATTTTTTTCTTTCAGTGTACAATAATTTTATTTGAAGTAAGGTAAACATTTTGGTTACGGGAACTAAATAGCGACAATTAATTTTTTTGATTGTAATTAATAAACATTTAGTTGATTCTACTGTAACCAAATTATTTGATACAGTGTACCAAATTTTTGTTCCAACAACAAAATTACGTTTTTAAAATTGTTTCTTTAAATAGTTCCAAAAGGTTCTGAATTTCTTGACAGAAACAATTTAATGAGATATGTGCTTTATTATATCCAAAATGCTACGCGGAAAAAATTTTCTCTTAAAACTTAAATCTTTAATATTATGATAATTGTGTGACACGCAACATGGAGACTTCGAAGAATTTTATTCTAATTTTAATAAAATTTATCCAAGTAATTTTATATTATATTAGATAGAAGAAGCCACCCGGATATTATTTCTTAAACAAAAGCTAAAAATAAGATTTTGAAAACATAAACGTAGAAAGTGTCTTCTATCAGATTGTATAGAAAGTTTTATGATACTGTTTCATATTTTTTAGTACTGTTTTCTCAATATTAACATAAATAAAAATAAACGTTTGAGAAATTGGACTCCAAAATTACCATAATAAATAGGTACATTTTTCTTTTCTTTTTTTTCTAACATGAGTTATTTGTATAAAAATATTTATTAATTTGTATATATATAAATTTCTGAAAACCTTTCACCTCCGTGCAAAGCATTCCTTTTGATGATTATACAAATGTGCTATTTTGCAAGACACAACGCGTGACACAACGCAAAACACAAGAGACTATATATAAAGATTAAATTAAATTAGATTTTACACTTAAAGCTTTTACGACCATTGACGTTGCTTCCAATAGAAATAAATTAGATTTATTTTTAGTATATTTTATATAAAAAAGCCATGAATGTATGAATTATAGATTTTTATTTCTTTAATTATCTAGGCAAATAATATTTTTTTCAATATTATCAGTGCAATGTTTAGATTTTGAGAAAAAACTAGATGCCACTTAAGGGAGGCCTATGTCAGTATTGGCAGTCTTTCTCTATTGATTAAGTGATTATTACAGACTCGCCTCAATTTGTTTTAAAATTTGAAAGGTTCAAATTTGAGAATTTGTAATCGGTAATAATTTGATTTGAAATCAATTGTCTATTTTGATTCACTTATATTTCTCGCATCCAATCTTGTAATTGTTTCCTAAAAATTCTTGCGATTAATTTTCTAAGAATCTACAATATCATTGAAAATACTGTATTATATTAAAATTAGCATGTAATGTAAATCCAATTTGATTCGAAGAACATTTGATTCGAATTTGATTCGTATTTAGATCGAAGAGATTCTGAGTGAAAATTTCAAATTCGATTTAATTCAATTTTGACATGAAGATGTTATCAAAGATCCGATTCGATTTGATTCGACCCCAAATACTTGATTCACACACTCTATTATATTATATTTGATATTATAATCGTATATTGTGTAACGGATATTGCCGCTAAGTGCGGCTATTTTCTTCGAGTGCGTTTACTTGCACGAATGAAAAATAGCCGATCCGCACATGTTACACACGATCATTTCCGTTACCTGTGCGTCGAAGTGTAGTCCTTGAGTGTGAATTGACAGGTTAGCCAAGGTTAGGTTTGCGAAAGTGATGAAGCGTTACAATATGTATGTCGCGAGATGGCGATAAAATGTCGGTAATTTCTACGAGAGTTATCATATGCGTGTCGCGAGATGACGTGCCTGTAGTACGCGAGTGTGAGAATGAAGGGGAAAAATGATCAAGCGTGCGGAAATGATTCCTGCACGATTTTTCCACACACTTGATTGAGTGAGAGAATGAGTTACTTGTGCGAGAACTGTCCGTGTATAATCGACGACTCTGCGGCCGGTAGAGAGCCACGAAAAGAATCACTTTTGACGCGTACCATATGTAACAAAAAAATAGTTTGTTTAAATTAAACAAAAATTATAGTAAAATTCTTCGAAGTTCATGTTGTCCCACGACTTCAATAATTTGGATAAATTCTGAGAGAAAATTCTCTACGTGTACGATTTTAGGATGTTAAGAATAATGTTACATTTGTTCTCAATTGCGGGATAAAACGAGTCTTCGAAACCAAAACATTATTGTTATCGTTTCCTTTGGAGAAACATTGAGATTAAACCGCATGTCTCTTCTCTCTCTCTCCCTCTCTCTCTCTCTCTCTCTCTCTTCTCTCTCTCTCTCTCTCTCTCTCTCTCTCTCTCCTTCTTTCTTTCTTTTTCGAAGCAAGTTCTCGATGAACGCAGTTTATCGAAAACCCGTAATTACCCGCGAGTATAAGCGCGCGCATGCGCGCGAGTTTATCGTTGTTTTACATAGTAAAACGTCTCTCTTTTGCACTGAAAAGGAGAGAGAATATTACTATGTATCTCGGGTCTATAGGCTGACTTTCGCAGCCTGCACGAGACTTTTACGGCACTCGCACGTGGGATAGGTCAGGGTTAACTTCGTTGAGACTTCGACGGAGCGTCTCGTAATGCATCGAGCGGAACCTCGCTTGGACGAGACGAGACGTACCGGGACCGTCTCCCGAGTGCACTTAATAATCCTGACAAGAGACACACGAGACAGCACGAGAGGTGACTTAGTGTGAAACCGACGCGAAGTAGGAAAAGAGAGACTCGATCCTGTCGGGCATGCGTCTTTTATTCCTTTTAATATTCCACGAATGTCGTACGTCATGTTATCTAAGCCACGTGTATCGTGACTGAAATAATATATGGAGCTGATTTGGGAAGCTAAACGGGTTCCAACGAAGTAAACAGCCTTGCCAAGTTGTTATACATAAAGGCGTAATTCTTGCAGTTTCTCGCTTTGTCGATAAGAGTCAGAATTCCAAAACGTTTTGCCGCCACGATGCTAATTGTTTGGTTCTACCGCGCGAATTTACTTAGCGTATTTAAAAATATCGCGAATTCAATAATTTCATGGTCATAGTTATAATTACTGTGTCTCCGATGATTACTGGCATTATTGTTTCAATCTTCTAGTGGTGTTCTTCTTCGACTCATCTTTGTTTTTAATATTTATAACCCTACTGTTTGAATTTTTTATCATATTGTTATATGATAAAAATATGTTTATATGATCGAAAGCTTTAAGAAATGTAAAAATTTACAAAAAATCTTACATTAACAGTCATTAAAAAAAATTTTTTAAATAAAATATTAAAATAAAATATATTTTAGGTTAGGTTGATTCGAACAGAACAACAGGATTTAAAAAATATTGTAATATTAGATTATCAACATAATATTTATGTATATGTTATATTATTGTTATATTATGTATATGTTATATTTAAAAGTTTTATATAATTTTATTCAAAAATTATTTTCTTTATTCATTTTGTGTCATTTTTGAATAAATAAAGACTATAAAAACAGTTTATTAACTATTTTAAATTTTGTTATAAATTTATAAATATTTATAAATATGTTATAAACTTTTTATATCGACTCTATTTTGATCATTCAACATATATGAAGTATGGTTAGGAAGTTAATTATTTTCTCGCGTACGGATATGTAAGAAAATTTATCTTGTAATAATAAAATCAGTTCTGTTCAATGCTTTTCCAGAATTTCTTGACGATAAATTAGACGATAAAGGATATGTTAGCATGCAGATTATAACACCATCGACGGTTAATGCGTTTTCGAGGAAGAGATGTTTATTTAGGTTGACTTCGTAATAATGCTGGCAGCGCAAGGCTTGAATCACTCTAGAAAGGAACTGTATGACCTGATCTGTTGCCAAAACGCTGTTGCGTACTTAGAAAATACTGTTGCGTATTTAGTGTCTATTTTTGCAAATGTGTATCAGCAGTATAAATGTGTGTGCACGTGCATCTAGATTTTTCTTGCTTCTCTTTGAAAGATTCCATTATTTTCAGTGATATTTATAACATTTATTTCTGATTTATTTTAAAATCTTTTAAGGAGGATCCTCATTCTTTTCACATAATACAAAAACTTGATAAAATTTTGAGAATAATTTTATAATTAATGATCTTTATATAGAATGCGCTTGTAAAGATGTTTGTGCGTTTTTTATCATTATATCTTTATTGTTTATTAGATGTAAAGCAAAAGATATTTCTTTAAAAGCGTGTTCTAAATACGGACCAGTATATTGGCATTTTCCTGAATATTGTCGCGTGCAGTTAGTCTAAATTTTAAAATCTTACTCTAACCTTTTGATCCATCGGCACCTGAATATTATTTTTACATCAAACTTCTATACCTTAATAATAAATTTGCCAAAATTTGCAACATATATACTTGGATATATCTCTCATAATAAATATAAACTTCATAAATTCTCATATTTCAATGAGCATGCTGTGTATAGAAATAATTAATATTAAAAATATTAATTATTTCTATACATAGCATACTTATTGAAAATATATAAATCTTTACTTAGAATTCGTGAAAAGGTTAAATAATAACACTTAATAAAACGCACTCGTGTCAAAGCGCGAAGAGATTGAAATGAAAGTGTTTTCTATTGCAAACAAGAACCGTGGGATTCCGTAATCGATTCCAACCGAGCCCAGACTATAACCTCTTGCTAATCGACTACCGCCGCGGCTCACTGCGTTCGATACTTTACAAGCCGTGAGAGTAAAATTATCACAGCCCGATGCAGCAATTCTTTTGCGATCGAGCAAAAATAAACGTTCTAAAAAAAATGTTTCTTTCGATACACAGGATGTGTTGTTTCATCTCTACGGCACCGTTTGTTTATGAAAAATTCTGAATATAAGAAATCGTTGGATTTCTCGAAAGCATTGATTAATCCATAAACATATATTTTTTAACAGTAAAAGCAAATTCCTTATCAAGACTTAATCAATTAAATGTACATACATTATCTTATTTATAGAATGTTAAATGCAACATTGTCGTATCGAGATGTTCAAGTTGGCATTAAATTGGTAATTAAATCGTTATACAAATGTATTACGATACACAGATTGTGTTACGATAGGAAGATGTTGCCCTAGACGTTAGACATCGATCGATACATGTTTGAGAAAATAAAACGGTGGACGTGAGAGATGCCTTTACGGAAGAAAAGGGTGATACTTACGGCCTGGATCAGAGCGAATTTAGAGGTCAAATCGGAACCAGATCGATGGGAGGCTGCCAGCTGGGCGACCTCGACCCCGACCCATCCCAACTTGCAATCTAGACCAGGTGACACGCCGGATCTCCTTTTTTACAGTCTCAGGAAGATTGCAGTAACGCGCTTGTAATAATATCTAACTCCTCGAGGTCACACATTATCCCACAATTACCAAATTTTGAGGGTAAATTTTAAGAGAAAATTCTCTCCGTGTATCTTTTCAAACGTTATGGTCTAAGTATTTAAAACAATTGAATTGGTCTTTGAAAACAAGTCAATTTTATTCGAAATTGAGATTGAGAAATAGGGAAGGTAGATACACAACTTCTTTCAAATATATCAGTTTTGACAAAAATTGACTGTTATATTGTTTTTGAAAAGACCGATTAAATTGTATATTTGTGGAACTCACATGTCTTTAATTTAATGGAATATTTGCTAAAGTATTCTGTAAAGCTAAAACTTTAAAGTTATCTATTCAAATACCAACTTCTATGATTTGAATTTCAAATCCGAATTATTCGAAAATTTCCAATCTGAGAGGGGGGTTCGAATACAAATCATATATATTCACAATTTTCTAACGTTATGTTTATAAAATTATATTATATAATTAATATCATGTTATTTTCATTAATATTATGCTATTATATTGGTAATTAAAAGTAATGTATATATCAACGATTTGATTCAAATAAAACTTTAATTTGATTTAATTTTATTCGAATTCAAACAAAGTAATTAAATTCGAATTTGATTCGATTTGGGATCGAAAAATTGATTTGCACATCTTTAAATTAAAATAAAATAAAATTTTGTCTTTCTTATTATCTATTTCGTGTATTATCCATATGATTCAATATTACATGTTTGTTTGTTGTATATTTTGTTTATAGCATATATCGATTAATTCTGAGTGCAGATAAGAACGCAGACCTACTGTAGGCTCTGTCGTCTCAGTACCCATGTGACTTGATATATTCTAGTTGAGAAACACGACCGCGCGCGGCAGCACCTTACTATATTCATTTTAGCTGACTAAAACCAACATCTCATGTCATAGCTTTTAACACCTCGTAATAGTTTGTCAAGTTCTAATTAACTGTTATTTGTTTGCACATTTTTTGTATCACTGTATATAAGTCGACACCCGTACATAATAATGGAAAAAAGAGGAAGAGAAGGCAAGAAAAAAAAAAGAGAACGCACGTCTAGAGAACATAATTGAACAGAGCAGACTTAATGCTGCGATATCATGTCCGATCGGCAAAGAAAGAAAGCAATCTCCCGGATAAATCAGCTGGCATGGCTTATCGATCTTCCACAACGTAGTGACTTAATTGATTCCTCGGCGTGCGCGGCAAACCGTATCGGAAGATTTATTCGTCTGCGGAATTAATTCTGTTGCAGCAACCAATTCTTGTTGAGTAATAAGCTGTGCATGACCGTATAAAACTGGATCCGTACAAAATGAAATAAAGAACGTGAACGAATACGAATGGACGAACGTTGACGAGTACGAACCGTAAATACGGACGCAAATTCTTATGTTACACTGAAAAGAAATTAATGTTCACATAAATATTAATATACAATAATTGGAATAAGATTGTGATATGTATAATACAATTAAAGAGAAAAAATGCTAATAATGGTTATAGCAGGATCTTAACGTTTATCACACGTGTAAAATTCAATATGTAGGCTGGATTTCTTTTTAAAATTTTACAGGAAAAAAATTAAAACGGGTTTTCTTTGATATATAGGTTTTCTACCAATTCTTAATTTACTATTAAAGTGAATGCACTACGATCGCGAAATTAATCAACGCGCGAATAAAATTGCCAAAGAAAAATTAAAATTTTTAGATTCTTCTCTCTCTTTTTCTCGTAGATGATGATTGTTTGATAAGTGAATGCGCGGGATTTTTTCTAATTCTTTTTTCAGTGGAGTCGCTTTTGCGGCGAGTAATAAATGACTGTATACAGCATACTTTATATTCGCGTTGATCTTGATCACGTATGATTGTAATTTGATGCTGTGGTGAGATTGCGAGATTTTGATTTTGATATTGTCTTTGCGGTTGTGGTTACGCGATGGAAAACTGAGGTTTGCAACGAGTATTTTTTTGTACGCTGCTAGATGTCATCTGACCTGTTTCGATCATGTTGATTCAGAGAGTATCCGAAATGAGTAGAAATATTATTTAACTATAATGTCGCTTCATAATATGATTAAAATAAGGTTATTATACCAGTTGCTGAGCAATCAGCAGTAAATGACTATTTATATAACGAAAATATTAAAATATGAAAACTTTAAAATAATAAATTAAATTTTTTTAGATCTAACATTTTTATACGCATTGGATTAAAAATTACTTAAAATTATATTAAATAAAAAAGGCAAATATATACTTTATTTTAATAAATCTATAACAGGAATTTATTATAAAAACTAAACAATATTTAATTAACTAAAGATGTACGCTTATAAAATATGTATTTCCTTTTTTTTTTTAAGAAAAATTTTTATTGCTGGTCACTAGTACGCATTGATCATTAAAGCTCATCAGTCATTAGTACTTTTTTACGTTTTTCACTTTTTAAATCAAAACTATTATTTTTTTTCCTTTTTGTAAAAATAACATATTAAATTAAAAAAAAAAATTGTTATTAATGTTAAGTTATTTGAGTTTTTCTTTTTTGTATACGTACTATAATTCACAATATATTATACATCGTAAATTTCTTATTTCGTCATTGGTTAGTGCAATGATTCCATTATTCTTATTTATTTAGTTAGCTGTATATATAATAATTTAATTATTTATTTTTCAATGTTCTTGTTTACTTATCTATGTATAACATTTGTCCCTTCAACTAAAATGATTATTGTTCAGGGTATCCTTCGGCTCGAGCAAAGGGTCGATGGTGGAAACCCTCGTTTACGAGACCCCAGTGCAAGAGGAACCTGAGATCAATCACTTTCTGGACCACAACGGCCGTCTACCTCCTCCTATGATACCTGTGCCTGATACTGAGTAAGTCATGATCTCGCAAAATCAGGTTATTATCGAAATTTTATCCTAAATCTCTTGATTTCTTTTTTTTTATTTTAAAGTCCAAAATATTTTTATCGTATTCTTAAATAATACATTTGTCGAATTAATTGTTGAGAAGATGTGCGCGCATGGAGCGAATTCTCTGGGACAGATGGTAGAAAAGTATATATATATATAACAGGGTTATTTTTAGCAGTAGAATTAACATTCTTTGTGTGTAAGAAGCATATGTAGGGTGCGTTCGGGGAGACGCTATTAACGCTATCAGCATCAGTCTATCTTCATTGCTCATTAAAAGTAGAACGAGGATAGACCGATGCTGATAGCGCTAATAGCGTTCTTCCCCAAACGCACCCCTAATGTCACATTATATACACACAAATTTGATCGTGCGATGAGTTAGTTTTTACATGAATCATAATTTTGATTGGCAGCAAGAGAGAATGAGATACCGTGCCACACAGGCACGTGTATATTGAATATGACGCACGCGTCGGTTTGTTTTTCGCGAGCAGTCGTAACTTTGGCAACAACTCGTAAATTAGTGCCCCGAAGTTTCGATCGCGGAAGCCGATTATCGCGGGTAAATCGCATCCTCGAGAGCCGCCCACGCACGTGCGTGGCGTGACGTCAACCGGCGCACCCGACACCGAAATAACGTCCGTTTCTATCATGCGCATGCATCGAGGAGCAATGCCAGATCACGCGGAAATCGACGCGTCATCTGTAAATATCAGATCAGCCCACCAAATCGAAACGTGACGGGAAATCTCGTCGCCGTTGCACAAAATCCCTCTCTGAATTACGTTTCGCGTTTCCCTCCCCCCCCCCCCGGCGAACAGACATTCGTCGTTAAATAACGGGATACCGAGTCAGTCAGGGGTTTGTGACGATTGTATTAGCGTTTCGCGATGGATCAGCTTAATCGAAAATTTCTGCGCGAAAGATGAAAGTCATACATTTTATTCCCCCCTTATCTTTAATTTTCAGATTGACAGGAAAGTTCGTTAATATTTCACAAAAGATAGCTTTAAGAAAATCGTAATTATTATTCATTACAAATTGTATATTATAATGGATAATAAATTTTAATCAATTTTTCGTTTTTCAACAAACAGTGGATGTTTTTATAGAACTTTTTATATAGAAATAAGATGTAATTTTTACTTTATTAATATTAAAATTTCCACTCATTGTACATAGATTTATTATTTTCAACATTTTTTTTAAAAAGTAAGAAAAAATAGGGAAGAATTTTTTAGCAATAAAAAATCTACCATGATTCACCTTTACTTCTTTACTACTGGGATGCAAAAATGAGGAGTCTACTCTCGAATTAAATCTCGATGCACATTCGCTCAATCCGTATTACCATTTTTAAATAATTCGTCAAGTCCAATCGTTGCTCTAATTTTTCTGTCTTGTATTTTTTTTTATTCGTGTAACTTTTAATTATATTTTTCCCCAAGACTTCTCCCCAAGACGTTGTGCGACTATACATACTATTTACCGCGCGTCTCACACAGGCATCTCATTTTCGATCGTGAATACACAATAACGGAGATGCCATTAGATATTCCTGGCGCGCGCGAGCATCGTCGTTTAACCGGATCAAACGCGATAACGATCGCGTCGTAGCGATAAGTAGCCGGCCATTAGGAGAAATACGCGTGGGCGTATTTTCCTTCGGAGGTGCGAAGGTAACTTTCAAGACGCGACACGTTGTCTCTCGGGAATGTAATAGTGTTGTACGTACAATATATGCGCGAGGTTGACTTTGACCTGTCTCATTATATCCCGAGGCTTCTTTTTGCGCGCTAATAGAAACTCTTTACGCGACTTATTCACTAGGCGCGAGGCACTGCCGTGTTCTTCGATACAGTAAGCTTTTAGTTGAAACAATTTTTCTACAATAAATTAATATTATGCCAATGATCTACAGTATAAAGAGGAAACTGCTTTGCCAAATATTGATTGAGTTATAAATCGGTTTCAAAGTTGCCAATTCCGATACGCAAACAACTGTCCCCATCACAGCAATACCCACTCCCCATTAAGGACTATAGTCATTAATAATGGCCTTAGTCGGGCTAGCGTCACTGTTAATGGCTGTAGTCTCCAATAGAGGAGATGCTGCTGTAGTGGGGATGGTAGCCTGCAAATGTGACGATATATTTGAAGAGCTTGTAATGAGCATTAATTATGATATCATATTTAAAGAGTTGTGTAATGAACATTTCATAAGTCTTATACGAAAATGATATGGTAACATTTAATCTTTCATTCCAAAATATTCCTCAAATTCCCTTCTTTCTCTCATAAATTAAAAATTCCTATATTTTGTTATAAAACTCCCATAAAACTCAATGCTATTTTAGGAAGTTATTTTGCGAAGAAAACACGTCCGAAAGATTTGAAGATATTTAGGAACGTACACCTCAATCACATAATATTTTATTTTTAAAATTTAATTAAGGTTTTATATTATATGAAAAGAAAAACTCCTTAAGGGCATTTTAATCTTACTAGCGCGTGCGATCATGATCAAATGTTCGTCGACGGCAATTTAGTAATGAAATTTCGTGACTTTGACGGTTATCGCGTCGATGCCGATATTACGCGGCGATAAGATTACGAGATGATTAAGAGCGTCTCGAGAAAGACGGAGATTCGATAAGTGCAATGCGACACCGCTTCATTTATTGCCAGTTGCGCGCGCGATCGCGAGTCCGCGCTTTCCGGCGAGGTACGAAAAGAGCACGGAGTGCTAAAGTACGCGGGCATAGAGAACGGACGTATAGCTAGCTCTTTTTTTCGCGGATTCGCTCTCGTGCCGATGAGATCATCGTAATTCTTTACTCGCGCGCTGTTACGTGTGCCGAGGATTTTGTAATCACCCGCGTGATTGTCATATTCAAACGTAGGAGAGATCCGTTGGCAACCGTACGAAGTCAGCACGGTGAGTACCTCGCCGCTGAATAATGCAGCAAACGTGCTTTGCCTCTTACCAGTCCCCCCCACGTGACGTTTGTTTGCTGATGTGCGTTGGGGTTCAAGTTTGGAAATAAAGCTCTTCGTTTTTAACGTCACTGTGTGCTCGCAAAAACCAACGATAATATATAATTTATAAGAGCATTGAAAAGCTTGACACTATTGCTTGCCGAGTGAGATTTGTTGTCTGGCGTGTGTCAATAAATGTTCATTATTAAAAGCATATAATGATAAAATATATATTATATCTATAATAAATTTATACGCGTTTTTTTGTTTTAAATGCATAGATTAAATCTAAAATAGATCACTGGAATAATTAATACAATCGATTTATTGTACACAAAGAAGATAGACAAAATCATTTATTATTTGAATATTTGTTAATCTTTTACTTTCACTTTCCCAAACTTATTCTATCGCCGACTAAATTTTCGGAAAGAAATATTTTTTATTTTTAAATACCACAAATTTTGTCTGGAAATTTTAATTAGGAGTTAGTTATAGTTGTATACCACGGTTCCCAACTAATGGTCCGCCAGGGGTTCGCGAGAACTAAATTAAGATCCGCAAAATAAAGTCACATTGATTTTTAATTAAAAGTTCTTTATTATAAAAATATATTCAAATATTATTCTAAGTTTAATGTTAACTGAAAGTTATGATTAAAATTTATTTTTAAATTCTCGGAATGTTTATTTTGAACCTTGGGGTCCCCGCACCGAACAAAAAAAGTCCTAGTGGTCCCTGGTCAAAGAAAGGTTGAGAACCACTGCTGTATACGAAGATTTAAAACAGAAAAGTGTATAGGGGAATTTCTTAGGACTTAGAAGGCAGACACAATGCATACGTGCTCATTTGCACCATTTATTTATTTTAATCTTGGTTTAACTTACTTTCTATCTTTTTTTAATTCATAGGAAAAAGATAGAAAGTAAGTTAAACTGAGATTAAAATTAGTCTGCTTTGCAAATGGGTTTTAAGGGATTAAATAAGAAGATTGTATGTATGTTGAATTAAGAGAAGAAAGAATGGGAATGAGAAAAAGTACATTTTTTATCTATATTGTTACAATCTATACATGAAAAGAATAATTTTGTTGGATTATTTAAAAATTTAACTATAGATACAAATTAAAAAATAATTTTATATTTGACCGTTACAATAATTATGTATTATGTTGTTACTATAAATAATTATTTTGGATATATTCTAAATTATGAATGTCTTTTTGCCGGTGATCATTTAATCTGCTAGTGATAAAGTTATCATTATGCACTAAAAAAATGTAATACATTCAATAAGATATGTTATTGCGGGCTGCCAATTACAGATATACTCAATACAATAATATATGCTATTGCAGTATCAACATTGTACTTGCATTAATAGCAAATATTATTGTATTGAGTATTTTATGTAGTTGGCAGCCCGCAATCACATATATTATTAGCTATATTACATTTTTTTTCTGTGTATTATTGTGTAATGTATATTTGTCATAATTTTATATTATTTTATTTTTTATAAGTGTTCTCGAAAATTGCGACAGTACTACTAGCCATTAATGATAATTACGATTGCCACTAGGATGTCATTGAAAAGGTAGGTTCCGGATGTGGCAATCAACATGACAATCAACGTGTTAAAGCTAGAAAACAAAACACTTGTATTTGTTTTTGTTGAATCATCAGGTAGGAGCGCTTTTTTTCTAAAATACCTTCTTCTGAATCGTGGTGTTATTCTTTCGTCTTTCTTTTTTCTTTTTTTATCATTATTCCTTTCATATCTTCTATATTAAACGTTTCTGTCCATCTAGTGGAACTCATCTTTTAGATTTAGATTATTTAGAAGATTGATATCGACACACATTACGCATCGCGTGTTTCGGGTGAAACACCTGCGGTTTGTAGGATCGATTCGAACACGCGAGGGATCCAGTGTTGCCGATCGGGCCGGGTTTTCTCGCGCATGCGTAGTATTAACCTCTTTCCTTTTAAAATTATTTTATTTATAACATTTATATATATTTATTTCTGTATTTAATATTTTTATAACAGATTTTTAACAATTATTAAATATGTTTGTTGGAGCGACTAATTGATACTTCTTTTTACTCGAGTGAAATATCACTTTTGTCGCGCATGCGCGAGAAAACCCGGCCCGATCAGCAACACTAAAGGGATCTCGTTGGCGTGACGATAGATGCCGGCACCCACCCGAGTTTCGCGTGTCACAGTTGCCAGTTGCGAGGGGAATGTGGAAGCGCCTGCGTGGCACATTCCACACCGCACCACACCGCACCGCATCGCAACGTTCGGCGTGCGTGTGTTGGTGGCACGCACGCACGCACGCACGTACACACACACACACACACACACACACACACACACACACACACATCCGCGAGGCAGTCGCCACCCGCGCTTCCTTTTCTTCCTACCTCTTTCATGGGGTAAGAGGACCCCCGAGTGTCCCCTCCCGGTCGCCTCCTTACGTAGTCGCCGACGTGCGTGTACGCGCGTCGTCTGTGTTGTTCTCTCTCACTCTCTTTTTCTCTCCCACCTCCTGGCCTTCCCTCCCTTTCTCTCTCTTTCTCTCTCTCTCTCTCTCTCTCCCGCCTTACTGCCGATCATTGAGCCAGGATAAGCGAGAGAGAAGAGCGCGAGAGAGGCAGGCAGGCGAAACCGTGTTCAGTACGCCCGTGGCCCTCTCTCGACGTGCACGGAGTCGCGTTGCGCGTCGGTCGAGCTACCTGTGGCGACGCCGAGATCGGTTCTTTTCGAGGAAAAGCGTCGACTGCAAGATAGCGAAAGAGAGAGAAAGAGAAAGAGAGAGAGAGAGAGAGAAAGAAAAAGAGATAGAAGATCGATCGTCCAGTCCCATGGATTAGAAGTACGCGCGTGCGACATCCAGGTAACAATAACGAGGTGGTGGCGTTCTCCCCGGCGGCGAAACGGTGTACGCGCTCTTCGACTTTCCGGAGTTGCTCCGATCGCTGCCCCAGTCCGTCCTCCGAGCGAGACAGTCCAGGGCCTTGACTCCTCGATTGTCCCCCCAATCCGGCCCCTTTCCCCCCCAATACATCGCGCCCGAGGCTTTTCTTTTCTTCTTTTTGTTTGCCGGTGCGGGGCACGGGATGTCCGGAAAGGTGCGTACACGCCCAGTGAGGGGGAGCTCACTCCTATACGAGCGGGTTTTGGGTACGACGGAATCTACGGTGCGTAAATTTCGTTCCGCACGCATTGTGAACCGCGTGTTTTTGTGCTCCAGGCCACGAATCTCCTGAATGTTTAGGTATCCTCTCTTTTCTAGATACTTTCTCTCTCTCCTGGATGATCTGATAAGGAATCCAGTTTTGGATTGCTTTTATCGATTGTCAGTACCGCTGTTTCGATCGTTGTGCGTCACTTTGAAGTTCGGTGTATTCAACCTTCCCATGAAGTTTAATGGAAGTTTGACAGATAATCGCTTGTTCGCCCTGTATAGCAGCATGCCAATGAAACAAATGTATATAGGTTCAACTTATTTAGCTTTGAAGAAAAGAGTTCTAAAAGGGCTCATTGACTTTTCTCGTCTTCGGGTATTATTGGCGCTCGCAATGAATTACACATTGTCTACGGGATTTACGGGTGAAAAAAAACAGTTTATATAGTTCACATGTATATGTAGACAATCGACGTTTGCAACATCGTTAAGTAAGCTCGCGATGCAAGATGTTACGAATCTAAAGTCACATCACTGTTATGCCTGAATTACGCTAACGGTTGGCGATTGAGTCTACGTTTACATTTGCGTCTCTTGATCGATAAAAAAAGCCTATTGAAAAATGAAACTCCTTTCTGATTAGTCAAGAGATACAAACACAAATGCAAACGCAATTGCCAATGTGATTAGAAGTTAAGGTATTAATATTTAAAATTCTATGAATACATATTTATTGTCTAAGGATACTAATTAGATACTAATTAAATAATTTCAATATATATATATATATATATATCTTGAACGCTATCCAATCTGTAAGTATCATTATATAAATAGAAACCATATATGAGAAAGGATATAGAATTGCAATTTAAATGTTTTCCCTGGCAAATTGTCTCCCAGTGTTGACAGGGCTATAAGACCTACAGCAGGATAATTTATAATTGGCGTGTATTAAGACTAGATTTCTTATTCGATTTTGTGACGAACAACGTATCGTTCTGTATGTTCTCGATAGAGCATTAAGTAGCGAGAGGTGGCGTTGCCACCGATCGAATCGCGTCGCCGGTGTGTCTGTTCCTAATAGCGGACTCTCATCGATCCGGCAGGAAGATTGTGAAAGGGACAGGCTACCGGTGTTGTCCATAGGGGTGGACGAAGGTGGAAAACCTGGCGGGCGGGCAGGCAGTGACCCTCAAATTAGCAGATCGCTCATGGTCAAAAAGAAAGGTTTATTTAGAAAGGAATATGCAATTTAAACATGGTGATTGAAAGCAAAAGTTAACCGCATTTCACGATTCTCTAGATCATATTAGAGAAAAAATTTAGGGGAGAAGATACTAAACCATTCAGAAGATTCGTGCCTAAAAAAAAAAAAAAGCGAACGTCCTCATATCTTTCTTATAACACTAGAGTTAGCAGTTAATTATTCGTGAAAAGGGTCATCAGGATCGACAATAGTTGCCGCGTCGACAATAAAAAACACAGCGAAAGATCGATACAAGTAGAGCGCGCTACAAGTAGGGCAACTCTAGAGACACTGTAATCAGAGACTGATCACGAAAAAGCCACTTGTGACTGGTCCGCCATTTTTTAGCTATTTTCGAATGAAAGAAGGAGATATAATGAAAGAGATAAGAAAAAGAAGAAAAAGAAGATGAGAAAGAATTAGTAGTGTTCTCTCTCGCTTCTTCTTTTAATGAAACCGCGTCGTGGCCAGTCTCTGATTACAGTGTCTCTAGGCAACTTCGGTATACGCCGCACCTAAGAGAAATTAAAGTTATTAATTATCATATTATGTTTAAGACCAATAAACTATACCAATAAAAACTTTGTCATCTACTACTAATAAAAAATTCGAAATATGAAATAGATTTATTTTTTATATTTAACACAAAACTTTAAGAGGTCATTGTAATTTTGCCATAATATATCTAATAGGAGTGAGACATACACCGAGAGAAAAAAAAAGTGTGGAGTAACTATATTAATATCACTATAATTTATAATTATTTTTGCGCTCAACCAATTTCTTATAGTTATTTAACATTATAAGTTATAGTTTATTTAAACTATATTAAAGCTTTTATAATCATAATATTGGTCTATGCAACTTATGATACGGTTGCTATAATGGAGATTTTAATATAGCAATTAAGTTTGTATAATACTATAAAACAATCACTGTAAATATATGATTATTATTATTTATATTATTAATAATTGCTATAAAAATGATACTTTTGATTATAAATATTTTACTATATATAATAATTATAGCTGCAAGCTATTACACATTTTTCTTAGTGTACAGCCATTCATTAGTGGGATATACAGGTTATAAAAAATTTATAAATAATATTTACAAATAAGGCAATAAAATGATACAATAACTTACATGTGTTTTAAAAGTTTTTTGAGGTATAAGATTAACAAATATACAAATAATAATAATAATTCTTGCATATATGTTCCAAAATGTTTGTGTAAAACACACATGTATTAATAACGTTAATATATGTAATAATGCATATTAATCTTTTTTTAATGCTTTTAACAATTTATATAACTGAAAGATTTTTTAAAAGAATTAAAAAGGAATACTATAAATAAACGACATAGACACATTAAAAAGATATATTCAAAAAAGAAAGAACATAGAATTTCTTTCTTTCTTTTTTTTAAAGAAATTAAAAAAGGAACTTTACATTTATTAATTATAATTATAATATATTAACAAACTTTATTCAGATTGATATCAAACTTTATTCATAATAACAGAATAGCTAAATAAACTTTTAATTTTAATTAAATTTGAAATTTTTTTTATTTTTCAACTTTAATACTTTTAACTTTTCTTTTTTAAGTTCAGTTTGTTTTTTGAGAACCATGAAACATTGACATTTTTATATCTAAACAACAACAATTTTGTTGTTAATTTACACAGCATACTTTATTAAGACATATGATCGTCATATGATATCCATACAATAACGTATACGATGAATATTGTGATGTCTCTGAAGATTTCGGACAAAATGTGCTGCATGGGTATTATTATTATTTTACTTATTTCAACACTTTTTGCGCGTCGTCTTCAGAAAATGTCAAATAACGTAATGAATACTGTCGAGATACATAATGTATTATTAGAACGAAATTTGATTAATGGAAAATCAGAAAATAACCGACATAATCAAAACGAGATGATTATGACAAGTACAGATTGTTTTTAATTGCTGGTCAAAAGTTGATTAGTTTATTTATTACATACATAAAATCTAAGTGCTTTTACTTCATCGAGTTGCCTCTTACTTTTTTATTATTTCTATGTTTATAATAAAATGAGAAAATTAAATTAATTAATTATAAATCGATTAATCATTTATTTTGAAAGTTTAATCAATTGAAGTCGAGTTCTCTTTTTAACGTAATCGATTTTTGAAAATAAGTAATTATGTTCACTAACCGTCACTAACCGATGAGAGAACACGCGGAAAGAGACGCAGAGATCCCGCGCAGGTCGCCATAGTAACGGACCATCTTGACACACTGTGTACAGCTATTCTCCCTGGTGTTCCTCCGGAAACATCATGCCTGCGCGTCGCCGTGGAAAAATAGACTCGTCGAGATCTTCAATTGGAGAACTGACCGTTTCTTCTTTTTTTATATATAAAACTCAATCTTTACGACTTCTTTAATGCTTATTCGCGTGTCGTTTCTGAAATGTCTATACGTTGAAAGAAAACAAAATAGTTTTAATTATATAATTTAACAACTCTAACAAAATATTGTGTTTCTTAAATAATGTATTTTTCGTTGAGACTATATATTTTATATAGATAGGTAAGACCGTAAAATCGAGAAAGTATATTCATACTACCGAAATAATTAGGACAGTTGTGATATAGCATTATAATGCATTTATAAGTGCTAAGAATAAGAACGAAGGCTCCAAAATTTGAATTTTAGTCGATTCGATTTTTTAATTCAATTCCCCATGTTCAATAATTGATCTAGTACTATCTTAATGTAAACAATATTTTATCAAATGTTATTTTAAACTTAAAATTTTATTAACAGAAACTATTGAACCTTGAATTAGCATTTTGGATGAAAATTTATCCACTGCAATGTACTCTATGGTTAATAAACACAGCGATTTGATTTTTATTTTACATCTTCCATAGGTATAGCAGCGATACTTCATGTGTCTTATATCTATTCTCTATATCTTTATTATATATTTTAAATTAAAAATGTCAAGGAAGAATTTTATGGCAGTTTTTTAATAGCTTCTTAGAAGATAATTAATAACAGGGTTAATAGATCGTACTGTATTATACTCAAAGGGAAAAATAGTACTAGTAATTAGAGGAATAAAAAGAAATATTAATACTATGTATGAAAAGTTGCGATAAAAAAAAAACTGTGAAAAAATTAAAGAAAGTATTGTTAACCGTTTGTGATATATGTAATAGAAAATACATGAAAATAATTTTATTTAATTTTAATGAATATTGTAACATAATTACAGTATTAATATTTAAAATTAATATTTAATTTAAAAAATGTGTCATTTTGACATGACAACTTATTTTAGAAAAATCTTTGTTAAAGTCGAAAGAATATTGTTCTCAACTTATTATATGATGTTTATATTAGAGATCATATCTATACTTATAATTATTTCCATTATTGTTTATAAATTAAGAAAAACACTTGCGTGAGAAATTTTATCACAAAAATTAAATTTAAAAAAAATTTATACAAATTGAAAAAGCGTTATGTCAGTTTTCTCTCTCTCTTTTAATAAGTTTTTTTATTTTCTGTATTTTTTAATTACAAAGTGTTTGTAAGAACTTTTGTGGAAATAAATTTCACAAAAACACAAAAAAATCGATATTATTACAAAAAGTTATTACATTAATTAAAAAACATTTTAAATTTTAGATAATCTACTTTAAAATACTTTTTCATTAATTTTTTCTTTCTTAAATATTTTTTAATCAAGCAATACTTTAAAACTATAGTGTTTCAAAATAAAACAAAAATATTAGAAAAAATATCAATTTGCAATTTTATATAATTTAAGAAACAAAGTATCGTAAATGCGCAACAACAAGCTAAAAAAACAAGCTTACAGCTCTCTTTTCCTTCCAAAATGCATTTTTGATAATTTTTCTAAAATTTTTTAAATTTTTTATTAAATATGTACAGCAAAATCACAAGCATTTTTGAATTTACGAACGGTGGTATAGTTGTTCCGTTATTTTATTCCGTTATATTATTAATAACTAATAAAGTAATATATTTTGACGTCATTTATTGCCGTGATTATATTCCGATTGTTCTCCGTACCACTTTTGTTCTCGTAGTTAATTAGTTTTATAAAATTAATTTTGCGTAAACTTTGATTAAATTTGTTTAAATTTTATTGTTACATTACAGTTGCTAGAAATTATTTTGTTTTCTCTGACAAATCTCTAATGATCAATTTCTCGTTAATTTTGTCCTTAGTCCACGCATAGAGACGCAAGGTATCGCTTGTCTGACGAATGAAAGGGACGAATATACGTCGTGTTCACAGTTGATCGATTTCTGTGCCGGAGTTTCTTTTCTGTTGCATCGCCCGAATACGTCATCGCGCAATGCATCGAGATGCAAATTGTCGCGAGTACGTACCCGAAGAGAATATCGACCGTCCTCGTCCTCGCACGCGGAAATCACGCACGATTAACCCACGAACGTTTGTGTCACGAAACGTGCGTTACTATGCAGCAGCGAAAGCGTTTCTGAGCCTTTTGTACTTTTGAGCAGCGTATTAACAGCACGTCGTTATGTACGGAACGTCCTTCTGAAATATCACGAATGGACGTGGACGGAATTACAAATTATCTTACTTAATCCTTTTCCACCAAAAGAAATTGCACAAATGCTTTTTCTATTTCTCCTTCGCCCTTATTGCAAAAGCGGCTCTTAATAATATCTTAAGCATTACCTGTCACGCCAGGAAGATGCACGATACGATAAAATATTTGCTCAGGTTTTATGCGTCGCGTCGTAAAAGCGCGCTCAACTGGAGTGATTCAAGTTTGCGGCGAAAACTGCACGCGTCCGAGAAAAAGAAAGGAAAAGCAACGGAGAATAGCGACGTTGATTGCACTCGATATACACGTCAATTGCATCATGAATATCTCGATACAGTCACTAATTAAGCGTTAATTGTTAGCGGTCTCCTCCCTGATTTATGTTGCATATTAATTCTGGCTGTTTTCTCTTTTTAGAATACATTTTTTCGTGAAACACAAGGTGTTACGTTGAGAAAGAAAGTTGTTAACTTGATTAAATTTTTTTGAATGATTAAATTTCTTTACACACACACACAGTTTACAAGTATTTAAGTTTAATACCGACTGAACTGAAATCGAGTTAATAACTTGCTTCTTTTCAGTGGATTTTGCAGAACATCTGACATTTGCTTTAATTTTTTAATTAGTCTTCTCGAATTAAACGGCCAACGTGCAACGCATAGTGCAAACGATTTCGCCCGCTTAAATTTTTACGGAACGGTCTTGTTACGATTTTTGTTTATGTGTCTTAACGCTTCGCATAACTTTTTTTTATCGATCCATGTTGAATATGATTTTCATACAAAATGGACTTTTAACGAGTGCATGTGCGTATATTTATCGCGGCATGTCGAGCTTATCGTTCTGCGCAACCTTGCGGCAAGCAGCTTGGCATTTATTAATTTCAAGTATCATAACATCGCAAGAGAATGCGTTTCTTTGAAGAGAGTAGATGCAATTAGCAATGCTAGATAAATCTTGCGCAAAAAGTACGGGTGCATCTTCTACCAGAGCATCATATTATATAAATCTTTTCAATTTAGTTCCCTTTGATTAAGATTTGGCATTTTTTTCACAAATATAAAAACTTGATCAAAGTTTCAGAAAAATAGTACGTTTATACGTATAAAATTAATAAATTATTAGACTTATAGGCACATCCAAATTTTTTCAAAAATTGTTAGAGTTTTTTTAGATAATTTTCTAAAATTGAGAGAGAGAAAGAGAGAGAGAGAGAGAGAGAGAGTGAGAGTCTTATGAAAAAAAGAGTTTTAGTAATTTAATCGCAAACATGACATAAGAATAATGAAAAACTATATTCATACCAAAAAAGAATATAGAATTTATAAAAAACATTTTACAATTAAAAAAAAAAAGAATTTTTTTGCATTATTTTTGTGAAAGTAGAAAATATTTATGAATTATAAACTCTCTTTAAACATAATTATTGTGAAAATGTGGCAATGTCGCTTGATATTACATTGAAATTACTATTATAAATTATTTTTTTAGTTTTTCTACATCAATATTTATTAACAATAAAAAGAAAATATTTTAAACAAATTAGAGTTTTTAAAAATGCTAATGCCCAAAATTCTTTTTGTTAAAAGATACATATAAATTAAAAATTACGTGACTCTATTATATGTTTTTTAAGTTAGAGAACGTTGAGCGTTAAATCCGTTAAATCCGATCGATATTAACTTTTAATATAGATTATTAATAGAATACTCAAAAAAGTTTAATTTTAAGATATTAAAATATTTTATTTTTGTCTTTGTTTTTTAAATACTTAAAAATGTTTTGTTTTAAACAATTTAGATTTAATTAAAAAAACAATTTAACTAAAATAATTAAAACTGAATTTAACTAAAACAATTAAAATTGAAATTTTTAACAGCTTTAAACGGTTTAATATTTCCAACCCAAATATCATTTAAAACAAAAATATTTTTCAATATTTGAAAAACGTAAGCAAAAATAAAACATTTTAATATCTTTAAAATAAACATTTCTTTTTTGAGTGAAGATACAAACTTTCAAGTCGATATTTTTGTTTTATATTTCGGCTTTTAATATACGTAATATTCGGCCCCGAATATTCTGAGTTTTCCTCGTCGTTAGGAAAATTGATGGGCCGATTATCGCGACGTCGCATCGTCCGGAATATAGTGCCGGGGAAAAAATAACATGTTCGCGCCGAATCCGACCATGAGCGTGGCGTCGGATGGTAATTAGGATGATGTCACGAATTTCCAAGGCCTGAATCGCTCTTGCGAGGTGTTTAACTGCCCGATGACGCCAGGCACGCTGCCGGGCGTCAATGTGTAAACAATAACAGCGCGTGTCTCTGCATGTACATTATGCAAACTGTCTTTGCAAATAAATATTACTTGTGCAACGGCGCTTCATTCCGACTCGATGAAGTGAGAACCTAAATTTTCAAGGATCTCCTCAGTTTCACGAGTTATATATCTAACGAATTTCTCGGATAAATTTGAAATTTATCCAGTGAGAAATAATACATCGAATGGACATCGATTCGACGTCGAATTGATGTCGAATTCATTATCGTTTGTCACTGGGTATATATAATATAAATCTGCACGAATTTATATACAAAAAACGTGACTGCGAACGTTGTGTTACCGAAAGGATGAAAAAAGGGTCTTCAAATTTTTCGTCCCGGGGATTCTAAGGATCTCACATTCAGCTCTGATAGAATCGTAAGATTTAAGGATTTGGATTTGAAGTCTATATCCTGGGGATTTATTCCCATACGAAAACCTCTCCTTGTTTGCTCTATCGAGCCCCCGGTCTCGCGCTAGGGTTTTCCGAGAATCATAACTCGGCGCAACAGCTTCATCTCTGCGCTGTTGCGCGCATTCCGTGAGTAGTACCGTCGCACTTTCTTCGCACGTTAGAAGAAATGGTTATCGACGCGTAGGATCGATTCCACGGCCGTGGCTGGGAACCGGTTCCGCAGCCTCGTCCGACTACGTTTTTGCTTTCCTTCTCTCGTCGCGATGGCTCGATGATCCCCGGTCGACTCGTTTTGGTCGATTACGCGCGGGACCGGCAGGATGTTGCGCAAGATCATGACTCCCTCGATGCGCGTTCCGACGATCGAGGTCTCGACGCGCGCGATCGTTATCCCTTTTTCGGGAGATCGTCAATTCCCATCCGTACAAGTGGATTACTCTCATGACCCACATCGACGTGCGCGCGTTTTCGGAATACCAAAGAATAACACGAGTCTATGCCTCATTGAATAAAATTAAGGATATATCCGATTGAAACGTACGCAGAAAAAAAAACCAGTTAGTGCCAAATTGAAAGTAATGTATTGTATTTAACTACATTGAGAAAAAAATATTGTTAATTTGACAACATTTTCCAATTAAATTAAAATGTTGTCAGTTAAAGAATTTATACGTTTAACTTGAATGCACAAATTTCAATTTAAGTATTTATATAGTTAATTGAAATATATAAATAATATAAAATATAAAATAATATAAATATAAAGTAATTGAATAGACAAAATTTAATTTAGTTGAAAACTTAGTCAAATTAACAACATTTTTTCTCAGTGTATCATTGCTTTATATAGCAACAAATTATTTTTTTTTATGTATGAAGTAATAATAATCTTGCTTGCTTATATAAAATTTTATCTTCTTAAAAACTTTATAATCAAAAATTTCAACAAAACATTATAATATTCGAAAAGGTACAATATGTTGAAAATAATATGTTTTGATAAGAGTAATATTAAAAAATTCCAATTCTGGGTTTGAAAACCGGGTTATTTTGTATTTAATGTTTTTATCTTTTAACACATGAAAATTATTATTGAATAATAAAAACTTTTTTTCTGATGGAACTGTACACTTCTCTATTTAAGCAAATTATGTCTGATTAATTCTATCTTATTATTCTAGCAAAGGTATTATTAAGATTCTCTATTTGCATTTTGTACAATAACTTTGTCAATAATCACTATTTTGTATCGAAAACTTAATTACATTCCATTATATTCGTCAGTATGTTGCATATGTATAATTGATTCTAGATTTAAAGATACAAAATATTTATTATTTAGAACGTTATTTATAAAAATGACACCGTATAGTGAATCGCAGGTGGTAATCAGGGAAAGTTTATTACCAAATTATATATTTACTCAAAATGAAGAGATAATGTGTAGAATATGTGTAAATGTATGTTCGTAACACGTATCCTTCTACATATACTGACAGTAGTAAAAAGCTACAATATATGTGGACTATAGATTAGCAAGAAAAACTATAATCAACCTATACATAGAATAACTACTTCGATGTGAAGACTTTGAATAAGCCTATTAAAACATCTGCATATTTAAGGAGCTGCATGCTATTGTTTAATTTTGCATAATTCGAAATATGTATCCTCCCTCTTTTCCGCGATGCTGAAAATTGGTTCTCTCGCTGCGCTTACTTTGTGTTGCGAGAGCAACTGTCATTGCGATTGAATTTTGACAGCTGTCAAATTTGTATAGATGGTTATATCTATACAATTATTGTTGTAGTTTATTTTTAGAAAGTAAAAAATAAAAAGTTAAATAGCGTCTGTAGTGACTAGTAGAATAAAGTTGTGCAATAATAAAAAAAACGTTCAAGATTATATACATTTATGATAATAATACTAAGTTAGATAAGTCCAAGTTCAAAGAGAATAAAGAAGTATGTATGATTAAATAAAAATAAAAATACTATAATTTATTTTTGTCTTTTTTAGAATAAAAAATGTTTCAATTTTAAACGACGTTTAGCTTTAAACGTTTCAGTGTGTCTTAAATTTAAAGACCATTTAAGGGAAACATCTTTAAAACAAAGCTAGTAATAAAATATTTTTTTATCATCTCAAAATTAAACATTTTTTTTTCTAATTCCTAATTCTCTTTTTTAAATGTACTTTTATAACAGAAACTGACGAAATGTCACTCAATCTCTCGACGTAAATCGCTCGATTATTAACATCTAAACGCTTGCGCGCGCGAGAACGTTGAACATAAGTGCTTGATATCGCGTATTTGACGCGGCTCGACATAAACCGTAATATCACAAGTGTGCATCCATCAAGCCGAATGAATTTAAGCTTCGAATGGCAAGCATCAGATGAAGGTTAACACGCGCTCGACACATTTAAATAAGTAGCTTATCGGACGCGCGAGATTGCTGCGGCGACCTATTTATCGTACAAAATAAACACCCCGGTTTAAATTCTATTCGCAATTTTTATCGGCGAATGACTCATCGCAACGCGCTCGAAATGTTCGTGTCGGAATTCTATTGTGCGAGCGATGATCATTTGAGTAGGGAGTCCACCAAGATATTATTTTTATTATAAATTAGAATTGTTACTATATGAATAATGATACCATCGGTGATCTAATTTATTTCAGCATTTTGAGAAAAGTGTTTTATGTTTGTGACTATAATTGTATGGTAAAATAATGATAAAAATAAAATTTGACTATTTTAAATGTTAATATAATAAAATATCGTGACTGGAATGGTAAAAATAGAACAGAAAATTATAAATTTATAATTATACATATATTGAATAAATTTATAATTATAATGTCATTATACATATATTGAAAATAGTAACATATTTCTTACTTTGTAATAATTAATAGCTGCAATTGGAATAACTGGATATATAAATGACATAAAAATTGATTATGAATTAAAGTAATTAAATTATAATAATTGCAACTACTTTTGTCTTTCAGTGTAAAATTTATTTTATTCTAGAAATATGCTTGAGAGATTTGTGATCTTCTTGAATACAAATAAATCCTTTCCTTTTTAATACTCTCGCAAGGTATTCTCTCCTTTTAATCGTTTTAGGGGCGGTGGGAAGTATACTTCCTATCTCATTTTCTTCGGTTTTCGATATAACTGAGGCCTGTTACATCGTATAATCGTGAAATATAAACTATACTTGTTAATGATAGAACTATGCACTACTATACGAGTTTTGCTTCAATCATATATTTTGCAATTGTTATCAAACAAATGACGAAAAATGCTTGTTTTTCATGATAAATTCATTCTAGAAGTCTCCTAAATGTAAATAAACTTTTTGATCATAATTTTAGATTCTAGAGATGGCGAACTAAGTCATATTATATAAATTGAAGTTGCAGAAAGTGTATTGTTATTATTTTGTATTTAACAAAATATATTGCAAAAATGTTATTTTCAGCATATGAAATTTATTCATTCACTTAATTTATAAGTTAGGTGTATAAAATTTTGTACTTAATGGTTATTTGGGTTGCTGATTATGAAAACGACCTAAAAAATGTAAAATTCAAAAGGGCGGCTACAAAATATCGAATAAAATGATTTCAAGAATATAATTTTGGAAATTTTTTTATCCAAAACTATGTATTTTAGCGAAAAGAGACCTTTTTTATTACAAATTTTGTAAAGAATATGGCTATATTTTTTAGCCCCAAATTTTGAATTTTTATGTTGACGTCCGCCATATTGGATCCGTCATTGTTAATTTTTACATTTTGATCTCGGATTCGGTTTTAGTATGATCTAAAACATACAGATGCGACAAGATCTATCCGACATAATTGCTAGAAAAAATGTGCCCTTTAAATAATACGAATTAATTTTTTTATTTTCGCCGTAATGACATTCGTAATTGATTCGCGGCGGAATTTTTCCTGTTGGTACGCACTTGATTCAAATACATGTGTATTTTGAAAGTTAAATATTTTATTATTTATGATGTTTCTTGTGCTGCGCTACCGCGTATCGGTATTACCACCCTTTTGACCCCCTCTGAAAGAGCAACCAATTTTTCTCCTCCTTTTGAGATCGTTTTACATGCACGTTTGCCTTCCTTCGCCTTCATCTCTTAAAATTGATGACACAGTCACTTGAGGATATACATCGGATCAAGTTTTCACAAGCTTTATGACGGTAGATAGACGGTAGATATGCATTCATCCTGTCACGGCGACACATGAAGTACGTAATGTGGTGACTTAATAATCTCGCGTGAAAGGAACATCAGCTCCCTTTTTGTTTTTCTCATCTTTGGTCAACTCTCATTTTCACTAATTGTGAGAGAAAAGTATTTGATATTTATAACTATAATCGAATGTCAAAATAATTATAGTTATATAGAAGCTCCATTTTGATAATTTTATTGCTAATGTTAGTAATAATTAAATATATTACATTGACAAAAAGAATTGCAATTATTATAATTATAGTGAGTAATAAAAATGGTTATAATTTTTAATTATTTTTTATTTTAATTATATTTTACCTTTTTGTACATTTAATTTTTTTGTAAATAATTAACGTTTGTTTAGGTCTTATTAAGGTTTTTAGAATCACTTATTATGAATTTGTAATTAAAATTTCAAAATTTAAAATAAAGAATCCAATATAGTAAACTAAAAATTTTTTTTAATTTGAGTAAGATCCATATTTTAGAATTTTTTTGTTCAAAATCGCTATTTTGTAATTAAGTAGCGATTTTTTTATATAGCCTTAACACTGATCTTCAAAATGAATCTAAAAAGAACTCGCTATCTTAATTTTTGTCGAAGATATAGATGTGTATTTTTCATTTTTATGAGTTCTCTTCCTTTTTTTAATGAACTAAAGCCAATTTCTACCAACGTAGATTAACTTTAATCTCGGATTAACTTACTTTTTATCTCTTTCTAATTTTTGGAACTAGAATGAGATAACAGTAAATTAAACCGAGATTAAAGTTAATCTACGTTGGTAGAAACGGGCCTATATGATTTTTTTAAGAACATTGTATTCAATTGGATATGAATGAATTAAATAATGGCAATTGCGATTTTTTTTCAGTGTAACACAGTGTATGTAATTATTATTAATAGTTTTAACATTTAATTATAGTCACGAATACTAAATGTTTTCCTTTTTTTTTTAGAGTTTTTATCTGGTTAATCGAAAAACACTGGATAGAATATTTAAAATATTTCATATTTCTGCCGTTTTATTCCTAACTTATTTAGCTAAATGCCAGCAACATTCGTTGTAATTTCATTGTTTGATCCGTTCATGTAAGTTTCATAGAAGTGTCGAGGCAAAGGAAAAATGGATTACGAATACATGCACGATATAGTGCTTAAGTAGCCGTCCTTCTCGTACGATTACATATAAATTTCTCACTGGTTTTTTTATGTGTCATGGACTCAATCTTTGTGAGTCATTCTAATCATATGATTAAATTACTACGGAATAAATATGCAAAGATTAAACAAAATCAATATAAAATCAATTTCAAATATTTGGATATTTTGTTTTTAATTTGAAACTTGAATGTATGAATGTATGAAAATTGTTCGGGACTTTAAAAAAATATGATTAAAAAATCAAAATGTTTTAATCTATTTAAAAATGATATAGAATGTTATTTGAAACTAATATTGCGTTAGTTTTTGTGTAGTTTCCAAGAAAGTAAAGATTTAAATTAGAAAGTTTTATACATAGAATCTTACACACACACACACACACACACACACAGTATGTATTATTATATGATATATACATTAAAACGCATACATAAAATAAATTGATATACATGAAAATTATATAAATAGTCAGAGCAAACTTTTTTTTATTTCCCTGCAAAAATTCTATTTTGTTCAGTAGTGTAGTAGTTTTCTCGTATACAAGGTAACGAAAGTTTGTTTGTTAACTAATGATGATTTTCGATGAACTAAAGAAATATACTAAAATATACTAAAAAAATTGGCAACACTATTGTGAAAATAATTTTAAAAATGATTACGAGTTGTAAGATTCCAAATATAGGTAAAATAATCTGCTATATATACCGCACTTATTGAAAACTTATTTACCAGGCATCATTTGCTACGTTTAAGATAAATAACCTACCTATATCAATAAAAACTCTACATACATCATCTTCTACTAGAAAAATAATTCTAAAAAGTGAAATTTTATTTTTTTATATTAAAAGACTTTTCAAAAACTTTGCCGTATATCAAAAAGGTAATATTTATATATTCATAATAATGATTATTCATGAGTAGGACAATTAAACTGAACAAAGAATACAAGTGTTAGACACTTGTACATTCAATATTTAAGAGAAGGCTAAAGTTGTCCTGTTTTACCGATAATTTTCCTACTCACTAATCTTTTAATTTACAGAATTAAAAATTTTTCTCCAAAATTAAAATATAGACGATAACAAAGCTGAGCTGTAATGATTTTGTAAGAAAAATTTTAAAAAAATTTAAAATTTTCGGCTTCTAGCGTCGACTCGTAACAAAATGTGTCTGATGTAAAAATTTTAAACCTTGTACGCATAAATCAAGCTTGAGCCCAAGCGAAAATTTAGAAACAATACCACGCTTTCAAAATGAGCGTAGGCGTTTTAATAAAAAGTGTTTAATGAATACGAAAATTTCGTGTCTGAAAAGAGCAATTTGAAAAACTTTTTTTAATTCTCAGTATGAAATTCAATTCATAAGCTAATATTAATACATAAACTTTAATTCTGGGAAAGGTTTTCCAAATCTGTAAAAGAAATACATACAAAATTTTGTTAATAATGTGCACGAATGACTTTACATTATCGACTTTTGACCAGCAGTTTAGCATCCCCTTAAAACCAATAGTGATCCCATGGAATCTAAATATATGCTGAAATTTCATCAGTTGTGTTTAATCCTAGAAGACAAATGCAAGGTACATTTTTACTCCAAACGAAATTCAAAATACACTTATTTTCGCACATTTTTCATGTTTCTTTTGCTCTAATTGTAAGTGGATTTGTCAATACTTCTCTGACAAAATTATGACGTTTACATACATCATTTTCCTCACAAAAAAAGGAAAAAATGCACTATTTAATTATTAATTTACTACTGGTAGAAAGAATTATCAAAACACCCGACAAGTGGGATGACGTTTCCTTGCCTTTATCTTTGAAAGGCGATTTCAGTTTTGTCCATGGTTAATAATATTAATTGCTCTTGCTGAGATTTATATCAATCATACCTCCTCAACTTTAAATTCTTGATTTTTTAAGTTTTTAATTTTTCCGCGTATATTTAATTTTTTTTCGTAACTCTTTCCCCATATTTCAACCCGCTTTCCAGGTGACTCGAATTGCGTTTACGACAGGAAGAACGCGAGCCATTCGGCTTGGCGGTATATAGATGGAAGAGAGATGAAAGTGCACTCTAGATATTACGCTTCTCGGTGGTAGGAAGCTTTCGTCCGCTGATTGCGCGAATTATGGGGAGCGGCCCGTTTTCAGAAGTTTCCACAAAGCCCCATCGCCACTCTCGATAGTTGGCTCGGTTGTCTATACAACGATATAGTTGGCGGAGCGCCACTCGTGCAACACGTGTACGCGTCGCCGGGATTTCCGCAAAGATTCCGGAAACGGATGGCGGCGAAATCCCGTTTCCGAGAGTGCGAACGACGAGCGTATTAAGCTACGTGACATCGCGACGCGACGTTCCGTCGATACCAAACGATTAATCTCGTTGCCCGCCCAATCTGATCGACTCCGTGCCAAGTAGCGATAGTTCCTGTTTTGTCAGTCGTTTAAGAAAGTGTCATTCGCAAAAAATATGGACGTGATGACGAGAGGATCGCGAGCTTCGTCTTGATTCACCACGTTTATTAAGGCAATGGGGTTAACTTTCGTAATTATGACGAATTGAGCTTCTCATTCCGTACTCCGGTTACATGTCAATTTTGAGGATAAACGCACACTTGAACCGACTTGAAATTTCACCAATTTTCGTGAAGCCGCTTTAACGACAAGGCTGGCCGATATAGTCGTACGTTTGCAGCGACGCGTTAATAAATTACGAGGAACGATATATATATATTTGCGAAAAGATCGAACAAACTAAATATACGCAGAATCAATATCTTGAAATTGAAACCGATATCATTCGCACGGCGCGGCGTGCATGGTAGAAGGGAAAACGTTTGTATCTCATGCACGACATTTCCCTTGTTTTTCCATTCACGTCAGAGAGCGATGTTCATTGTCCCAGTTCCAAGGTGCTGAGATGAAACGAGGAGAGGAAATATAAATTTACGACAAAGGGGCTTGATTTTACATTAAATTGAACACGAGCCTTTGTCTTAAAGATTAATGGTCCATTACTAACAGCAAATAGCTTATTTGACATTACAATTTACACCTCTGGGAAAAATACATAGTTCTCCCAAAATACGGTTATAACCCACTTTGGGTCCTACGATTAAGTAATCGAATTATGTAGATTGTTTTTAAGTAAAAATTATTTTTTCGTAACTGGATATACCGACGGAACTAATGGAGAGATTTGATTAGTATAACTTAAAGATCTTTGAGATATATAGAATAACTAATTGCAATTTTTTATACAGAGCTAATTTAAAAAAATAAACGTAAAATTAGGGTTGTGAGCGATCAAAATAATTTGATAACTTAGTCGTGGTCTTCAAAGTGGGTTATAACCCCATATATGTATATATATATATATATTTTGGGAAAACTATTTATCTCCAAATTTATTACTTGAAAATGACGTTAAAGAGCAAAATTTACGAAGCTTTCGAGTTACCTCGCGTAACGGTGAATCCCTTCACGGCTCTTTACATGTTTTTCGCGAAAATGTATTTCGTCTCGCAATCTCCCTGCGATCTGTCGTTACATCGACGTCTGGCTGCATCGCGTAACGTCGATGACGTCGTCGGTAAGTTATGTAAGCAGCAAATAAGCAATCAGACGACCGACTTACGTTTTGTCGCTTGCAGACGACTCGGAACTTGTCGCCTCCAGGCGTAAGTTAGAATTGAGAAAAAATACACACACATATAATAATATCAATTATATCAATTTATAATTTGAGTTTTAACCTTCAAAGTGCACACTGGATTAGCGTAACCCGGATAAATTTTTGAAGTTGCGGCATTTCTAAAAATCTACTTTTGGTTTTTGCAAAATATCTCTTGTTCTATAACTTCTTTGGCTTTTTAACTGAAATATTCTTTTTCTTCATCAGATTTTCTTCATCAAACTATCGATTGAAAAAAAGGTTTAAAATTAGTGTATATGAATCAGAGATACACGTAAATAAAAACCACAGGGTTAGGGAAACCCATGTGTGCCCAAATCAGGAGTTTTTTAATGCCCCCTGAGGGTTAATATTATTGTATAATATTAATCCTGAAATGCTGCTGTTAAATTTCCATTTTTCCAAATGCTAATTAAAGTTTAGTACAATTTCTGTTGTTAAAATTTTAATAGCTTAAAATAACATTAATTAAGATTTTGTATGTATAAAAATAATGTTAGTTTAGTCATTTTAACATTTTGCAATTTATAAAATAGAAAAAAGTGTAACAAAATTTTTTATTCTATCTTTGGGTAAATTTGCATATAAAGTGTTAGTGTAAAGAGAAACATATGAATACTTTAAGATTAATATACATATATGTATGTATAATAGTATAAATGGATTAATATATATATTATAATATTTTCATATATATTATAAATTATTTATAAAAACTTTTTAAAAAATAATTTTTAAAAAGGCGCTGAGTACATGCGTAGTATAAAAAGTTGTTAGACAAAAAATGTAATAATGTAATTTTATAATATGCTTATAATTTTTTTCGAAGCTCTTTAGCTTAGCTCGCAAGTCGGATTTTGAACAGGCATCTTATTCATTTACTTTTTGGACCGCATTTTCCATTTGGCATCACTGCTCTTTGGTACACAGATAATCTCGCTCTTCACGTATACTTGACGCGGAATAATTCCGCATTTTTATAATAACATACAATATATGTATATGTATATGTATATGTAATTTAAACACTGATGAGATCAGTCTATTTTTTAAATCAAACTACTAAAAATATAAAATTCTAATTTGAGGAACATATATAACAAAAGAGATTTCTGAAAGTCTTGATTAATTTTTTGTAAAATTGTGAAAAAAATTAACTTATTGCTCGATATGTTGACCAATCAGATTAGACGCTTTGTACATGAGAGTCACACACGTGCGTGCACGACGGACGTTTTAGAGGCAGTTTGCTACATGTTTCTGCGAGGATAGGACACGCAAGGGGGCGTGGCGACAAAAGCGGAAGTTAAATCGTTAAATTTTGCTACCTTTTTTCCACGAGGCTCGCGAGACTGGCGGAAATCCACCCTTTATTATTTGAAACTCGCTGATTCTCGGAATACAAATCGTTAAACGCTATATTTTTAATGAAAAATGCGATATAGAGAGACGAATAGCTTGTAAATCGCATTATCACGAAACAATTTTTTTCCCAACGGCATTTGTTAATATCTTTAGTGTATACAATATAATTATTAAAAACTGTTATATCTCCCCCAAATATGTCTGTACATAGATATTAAAAATATAAAATACACTTTGATTGCACTCCAAAAACACATGTGTAATCTTAAGACATTAAAATGTTTTATTTTTGTTTTTTGTTTTAAAAAATGTTTCAGTTTTAAACGGTGTTTATACTAAAAAACGCTAAAATATTTAAAGCTGCTAAAGATTTTTCAATTTTAAGTGATTTGTGTTTTAAATCTAAACACATCGTTTAAAACTAAAATATTTTTTTATTATTTAAAGATACGAAGATTAAAAAAAGCATTTTAATATCTCAAAATTAAATACTTTTATGAGCAATGCCTGAATATAAATTTTATACACATGTTTCTTTCACTTTTGTACTAATACTGTACGTTTTTTTTTTTTTAATATTATTTCAGCGAAGGTAGAGAAAAAGTACGCGTCTCGTTGTTGGGTCCGCAACCGTCGCCGGCGACGCCAGGCGTTCTCTTGCTAGAGCCAATCACGCACTCGACAGGACACCCGCTAAACATGGCCAACAATCCTGCGGAACTTTTGACCACGCACACGGAGCATACCACGCCTGCCTACCACACGCAGATCAGGTAAAGAGCTCTTCAAATCTGATTTTTTTCAATTAAAATTTAAGGGGATCCTGGAGTGCCTTTGAAATTTGATCGAGGTCGATAATGTAGAGTCATTCATGTACATCATTAATGAGATTTCATATGGATTTCCTGTATTGAGAAATTCTTTTCCAGAATTAAAGTACACATATTAATATCAATCTATGAATTTTATATTTAGAACGAAAAAAGTTTTTTTCATATTGCTCTACTTATCGACTTTTTACGTATACATAACCTAAATTTTCGTTTTTTATTTTCCAATTTGCGGAATGCAAATCTTTTTTTCTAGGCTTCTAATCTTATTTCTAATTGCACGATATTATTCCTGAGAGTTTTTTTTTAGGGAGGGGGGGGGGGCGACGTGATTATTTTATACATATAAACTGCAGATTTTTCGTATAAAGCAAATATTATCGTTAGATGACTAATAAATAACAATCTTTTTATTTATCAGAACAAATCGTACGTCGCCCCCTTTATTTTTGTGCGTACTTTAATCCTGTAAAAGGATTTTGTATTCTGTTATTCCAATTCGAAAGTCCAAGTTCCCAAAAATATGTCGGTAACTCTGTCACTCACGGATCCCCTTAAATCGCTAGATTATGGGATCAATTGAAGTATCACCGAATATATCGGAAAAGAAACTAATTAAGAATTATTTTGGAAAGAAATCGCGCCTTGCGATCTAATAAACTTTAAAGACATTTTTGCATGAATGTAAAAGTTATAAAATTATTAGAATATCTTTAAATTAACCAATCAAAACGGTAAGAGAGGGAGGGACGGTTAAAAAAAATTGAAAACATTTTCGAAAAGGATATTTTCTGCATTTAGTTGCATTAAATCTTTTGATGAGTTATTTATCGTCTTTACTTAAAGAAATTTAATATTGACAGTGATTAATCGCTCATTTCGAGTATTAAAAGGACTGTTGTTAGTACCTTTTATGCTCGAAACAAGTAATTAATCACCGGCTAATTTAATTCTGCCAGTATCAAATCTCTGTAGGGGTTTCGACGCGTTATTTCCTCATGAGTAAAAAAAATGTAAAATTATTAAAATGACAAAGGGAGGGGGGGGGGAGACGAGAGCGCGGAAATAATCGAAGATGAGAGACACTGTCCCTGGAATAATTAGCCTCCCGTGCACGATTCGCGCGACCCTTGATGATCTTAATGGGCCGGAAGTGACGTTCCTTTCTCTCTCTCTCAGCCCCCACCGCGCCCCTTTGTGTCTCCGTCGACTGGTACCGCCGCGCTACCAAACTGTTTACGATGGTTCTCCGCGGTTACCGCCTGTTCACGTGGTACTGTGTAACTATTACGCATTAAAACTGTCCTATGTCGCTCTCGCTATTACGACATTACGAGCCCGCACACGGTGTGAATTTCTCAACGATTTCTTTTGTCAAACGAGCATAGTGTAAGTCGGCGGAGTAACGAGGACGTTAAGCGCCTCCGTATAAATTGTAATTTCGTAATATCTTGGCTCGAAGTTTTTCGAAACTCTTAATGGTATATATGTAATATGAAATTAAATTCCTTTGAAGGTTTATAAAAATTTTTATATTTACATAGTATCACAGAAAAAAGTATTGGTATTAAATTAAAACTAATATATTTTATTTAGCAAAATCATTGTTAATATAGTATAAGCAAGAAATTATAATCATATGTTATAGTATATGATAATTATTTGTTTATATAGATCTTAAAGAAATTGATAGTATAAATAAAATATATTTTTATTTTAGTATTATAATAATTATTTAAAGATTTTCTCGTTGCGATATTGGTTTACTTATATGACATCAGAGGCGAGAAATAATATGTTATAAATAATGCTACGTACAGTTTTTATTTTTCCTTTAAATATATAATAAATTTGTAATACTGCAATACTTTTTTTTCTTAAAAATATAATAGTTTCGTAACTCTGAAACTTGTAAAACATCCGATAAACTGAGACGTCTGTCTGATATTACTGAGAGAAATATTTTTGTTAAATTAACAAGACAGAAGCTACTGTAGCAAATGATTTATTGATGTGGGACGGCAAATAACTCTGTTGTAAGAACAAATTTGTTACGTTTGATTTGCTGTTGTAACCATTGAACTCTAAGTGAACAAATGTGATTTGTATCTCAGACAATATGTTTCTTAAAATAACAAATAATTTGCAATGGTAACTGTTTTTTTTAGCTATCCCTCCTTTTGTTTTAGCAACAAAAAGTTTTTTTTCAGTGCAGAAGTGTAAAATATTTTCTTTATTAATGGAACACATTTCTCGGCTGTATGTTAAAAGTGTCGTGATAGATTTTGGTGAAATGTCTCCGTTTATCTCACAAAATTAAATATCTAAGGAGAAACTAAGAAATAAAGCCGCGTATAACCAATAATTTATTGCATATTACTTCTCTCATGTCATATGTAATATAATACAGTATCGCACTGCGAGGAAGCCGGGCTTAAAGATCACAATATGGCTACTTTAATAATAATATTTAGTATTAAAAAATTCTAATTTTTTATTTGAAGATTTGTTGTTTTCTTATTTTTTTCCCTTACAAATCATGAAAATTATTATTGAGAGAGAGAGAGAGAGAGAGAGAGAGAGAAATAAAAATAAATTTTTTTAAATAAAATTATACACCATTTCTTATATAAATTAAGTTTGTTTACATAATCTTATTTTAATTAACATTCCGAAAATAAAGATGTTCTCAAAAAAGTATTCTTCTTTCTCTGCGAGGCTATTTCGTCGGCAATAATTCGAGGAAATAATATAACGAACAAAAATTATATTTATTTCAAAACTTTATTATCCTCTCTTAGCGATCGTCATCTTTTGAACGTTTATCCCTTGAGATATTTTCCTGGCGAATCCTCATGTTTTACCCTTGCATAATTCGTCCGCCGATAAGATGGATACCAGAATGGAAGAGAGCAGAAGAAGGCACCCAGAGAACCGGTCGAGTATTAGCTTCTCGTTCGAAAGCATCCCGATTTTTGTCTGCGCGTTCTATTCTCCCGAACGGTGCAACGTTCGATCGGTTGCGCATGATTATACACTTGCAGCGTATCAGCATTATTACTCGACAAAATGTTACGTAAAATCGTGCATACACATCTTGTACGAGGTCTCTAATTGCTAATGCAAGCAAAGATGTGTCTGCGACTAAATTTGTCTACATCGTCGTAAAATTCCTTAACGAATTTATCATTCGCGTAATTATAGATTTGTTGAAGAACTTTTTTTTATTTATCATAAAATACTGTATTCATACAAAAATTAATTTAAATTGAAACTCCCCATATAACATCGGATATTCTATGTATATGCATTTTTTTTCCATAATGTGAAAAAAATATCTTGTATGTTAAACGTATATACATCTCACATACATGATTCGAATATACATTATGGTATATAAAGTGTATATCCATTAATATATTTGATATGTATATACAGCGCACAATGTTAAATGTATATACATCTCACATACATGATTCGAATATACATTATAGTATATAAAGTGTATATCCATTAATGTATTTGATATGTATATACAGCGCACAATGTTAAATGTATATACATCTCACATACATGATTTGAATATACATTATAGTATATAAAGCGTATATCCATTAATGTATTTGATATGTATGTACAGCGCACAATGTTAAATGTATATACATCTCACATACATGATTCGAATATACATTATGGTATATAAAGTGTATATCCATTAATGTATTTGATATGTATATACAGCGTACAATGTTAAATGTATATACATCTCACATACATGATTCGAATATACATTATGGTATATAAAGTGCATATCCATTAATGTATTTAGTATGTATATACAGCGCACAATGTTAAATGTATATACATTTCATATGCAAGATATTTTTCCTTTATAACATGAACTTGTACGCTCACGTGTAAGAAGTAATTCTCGCAATCACCGCTAGACGGTGCAACTTAGCCCTTTCTCCGGAGTCAAGTGATTCTCTCTTGCATATATAAGGAGGTTACTTGCAACTCCGCAATCAGATCTCGAATCTCATTTTTATTAGCTACCGTGCCTCGAGTACGGTACCGTACCAACACACAATCTCCACAAATTTGTATCATGTATATTCTATGTACATCTTATGTATATATACTATGGACATATGTATAATATTATGCATGTATTATGTACATTCTATGTTCATGTTATGTATATAAAATGAATGATAAATGGACATACATTATGTATATACATGTAATATACGAATCATATACATGTGTATATACTTCCGATCTGCAATGGATATTTTCCTTGTAACATTTCATATGCAATGGATGTACGGTGTAATACAGAACCATAGTATATACAACACACATAAATGTATATACATAATATATACATTGTATATCAAATTGTTTTGTGGGGTATATTTAGATACACATCCGGTTTTATTTGCACATACATTTCACATTCAATGTATATACATTACATTAAGAAAGTATATACCTGGATTATGTAATATACATAAATGTATGTACAATGTATGTACTGAGTATATTTTTATGTATATACATAATATATACATATTACATATAAAAATGTATATACAGAATATAAATACATACAATATACATATTATATACATATGTATATACTATGGATTTTTTATGTACATTAACCCGGTTTCATTTGCATATACTTTTCACATCCATTGTATATAAATTACATGAAGAAAGTATATACCTGGAATATGTAATATACATAAATGTATGTACAATGTATGTACTGAGTATATTTTTATGTTTTGTGGGTCTCGCATGATTTTTTATTTCTAGCGTATTTTTTCATATTGTAAAAAATAATGGAGGAGGCTTTTACACGAGATTTTTTTCATTAAACCTCTTAAAAAATTTCAAGGATCGGTATTCCGTATAATTTTTGCGACAATAAATTTAATCACGCAGAAACGCAGTTTACCTACATAAATTTTTTAACGATAACGCGTAAGCATTGAGACATTCAACTTTAGAAATGTCGAGAAAATGTCGAGAAGAAAAACTCGGAGTAGAAATCGATTTCGGATCTCCGTCCGAAGGATCCGCGTAGACGAGGAGGTCGCGCGTATCTCTTCGGATGCACCCTGTACGTCCGGGATGCATCGTCCACCCCCATTCGGCTACTTCTATTACCCCAGTCGTCCTCTCACACATACACATCGCAGTTCCGCCATCCATTCACCCATACATACGTATCTATTCCTCGTGTCTATCTCCAACATGCAACACTCGGGTCCGAGCCCAAGTTAGTTCTCTGCACCGGCCGCCACCGCCACCATCGTCAGCATCACCTTCTTCTCCGCCACCGCCATTCGCTGATGCCCCGGCCTCGCCGAATCGCGGAGCGATACCAGCGCAGCAGCAGCGCTCAGCACCGACACACTGCGTTTCCCGATGCGCGCGAGTACCGGAGAGAGAGAGAGAGAGAGAAAGAGAAGTATGGCGAGGAGGGAGGCGAGGGCGCGACACGGGAGGTGGAGGAGGACGAGGGAGAGATCGATATAGCGTGGGTGGATGTGCAGAGGTGCGGTGAGGCTGCCGTCGCCGCCAGTCGTGCTGTCGGCTGCATTGGTGGACGATCTCGCGTGCGCGCTCTCTCTTCCTCTCTGTCTCTCTCTCTTTCTCTCTGTCTCTCTCCGTAATCCCCGTACTTCTTTCTCGTCGGTCCACCACCCACCACCACGACCACCACCACCGCCATCACCACCTCTCCTTCCCCCCCTTTTCCGGAGCTCGCACCCTTTCCCGTAGCAACCCTTCGCCCGCGTGTCCGTAAACGCAGTTGATCCTCGGGGATCGCCGCCGCATCCCCGACGATGCGGTGATAACGCGGCGCACAACGGGTGTGATAAGGCCAATGACACGGTGGCACAGTGAACGAGCGGTGCGGTGATTCCTGGCGCGCGGATCTCCATCGATTTGGGATTTGGGATCCGATTGGGGTTTCAACTGAGAGTGAGTCGAGGAGGGCAGGATCGTCAAGATATATAATTCCTTCCTCATCGCGCGACCGTTTGATTCTCGAGATCTGTGTCTCTACCCCTTTCTCCATCTCTCTCTTTCTCTCGACGCACGTGCGTGCGCCGGGGATGCGTGTCACGCACGATTTTTCTCGGGGAATAACCCTACTGCAACTACTGGCCGTAATCCCCCAATGGGATATGCCGAGCGCAATCTGCGACGCAAAACGCGCGACACGACCTCGCGAATAACGTAATGCGTTGGCAGCGTGCTGGTGAAACCGTGCGGCAAGTGTTTTTCTATCGCGTACCACTATATTCGTGCTCCGCCAACGGGGATTTCCAAGGTGCCTGCGAGATCCTTTGTTGAACAAGTGGAAGCCCAGTCCGCGGTCTCGGCGCGGTCGATTACGAAACACGACGAAAGACAACCTCGGACGCGAAGTCAATCATCGGTCAAACCTCTTTGCTCCGTTCCTGCCTAGCGTTTTATTTCCCAGCGGAGACTTTTAATCAGAGAATTGATGCTCCTCGAAATCCTACACAATTGCGTGCCAATTTTTTGAACCCATACGCGCGACGTTCAACTCTCTGCAAATTCTCTTCGCCCATCGGCGAGGCGAGCGAAGAATCTACGAAGGCGAATTCGCGGAAAGAAAGGAAAATAATAAGCCGCACAGTTATTGACTTTTCCTCATGCCATCTTGCCTTCCGTGTGTATTTCTAGCGGCCTATACTACGTGATGCCTATACCGTTTCCTCTAGTTTTAGCTCTGTGCCACACATCGGGTTTTCTTTTTTTTTTTTTCATTATCCCCTCAACAGTATTTCGCGCTCGATATCCAATTGTTCCAGCTGAATGATACGTGTGTGGCGCTCGTGCAGGTTCTGGGGTCAACATACGTGTCAATGTTCAACCCGTTTTCTAAATTGGCTTCAAAGTCGAAAGTCTCCCGCCACTTTTATATACGACCATCATATTTTCCACTCCATATCGTGAAAGCCGCGAGGCGAAACACGGGGTGATCCGAGAGCGTCCAAGTCGGAACGCGTGCCAAAGATAGCGGCCGGGAGGAATGGCTACTTGGTCGTTGGGAACCGTGACCTGCCTCAGAAAGTTCAGAACCATGCGAGATGAACTTTCATCGCCGCGATCACCTAATTGCCTAATTAACCGTAAGAACGTGAACCGACCACCTTTCGTCGGACAGTCGCCGAGCGAGAGCCCTTGAGCCCGGATTATCGACTGATTCTGTGGCATCCAAGCCTGACGGATCTAATCATGTCAATTTTGTTTATCTTGCCAACTCACAGTGTTGACATTTCTTGAAAATCTCTTCTGCGAAAAACGAGCGAATTCTCTTAAAAAATTTACGAAGAATTATAAATTATTATTCGTGCCCACACGAAAAGAGCTAGTAACAAATTAAACATATATTCTTTTTAGTCAATTATTTTATTTATTTATTATGTATTCTTTAGTTATAATTACACAAGTTTTCTATTTATCGTTGAAAAATATATTCTATTTAACAATTATTTTATATAAGCGAGAATATAAATTCTTTAAAGAATTTTATATGTTCGAAAATTTCAAAAAAATATTACATCTTTATTTCAATATTAGAAAAAGAGAATATGTGATTGTTTTTGTAATAATGGTATTAAAAAATTCTAACTCTTGGTTTGGAGATATTGACCCATATTCTCAACTCACTTTTATCGATAAAAATGCTTTTGAGTACATAGTAAACTATATGATTAAAAGCGCTTTTATCGATAAAAGTGAGTCGAAAATATGGGCCATTGTTATTTCCTACCTGATATTTCCTCCTCTCAACTCGTAAAAATTATTATCAAATAACGAGAGTATATTTTTCTTAATGCTACTATGCAAAATTTCTCCGTGTAAGCAAGCCTCTTTATGTTTGTTTAACGCTGTATAATCCGATCTCAATATTTTACATTTTGAAAATGACATATTTTCAAAGGGAACGTTTCCGTCATATTAATCCGAAAGTGAATGTTTCTTGACATGAATTAAATAAACGAATTCTATTTTGCAAGTCGGTTCTTTAAAGCCTCTACAATTACATTTGGAACGAGCCTTGGGCACGGCCGAGATACGTGGCTTATTGCATTTGCTTTCGGACAACCGTCTCACGTTCATAAAGACTAAAAATGCATTTACGAGGGCGTGCCGCGCGTAAAACGATGCAACGGGAAGTATCTCGAGGAGGCGAGTAGGTCGAGACGACGACGGCAGCAATCGCGGCGTGAATTTTTCAACGGAGCTTCTCTCTCTCTCTCTCTCTCTCTCTCTCTCTCTCTCTCTCTCTCTCTCTCTCTCTCTCTCTCTCTCTCTCTCTCTCTCTCTCTCTCTCTCTCTCTCTCTCTCTCTCTCTCTCTCTCTCTCTCTCTCTCTCGTTTCATGTTTGAGAAAAAGGCGCATTACGAACCGGATAATAATAACTCATCCTCGTAGACGGTGTGCGCGCGACTTCGAGCGGCGCTCGTTAATGCAAAATAGAGGGATTAAAATGCACCTGTTAATATCCCCGATGAAAATTCTCTTCGATTACGCATAATGTAACTTGGTGTTAATTTGAAAATTAAGCACCGCGATAATCTCGGAATAAATGAGAGCATCTTGCATTGCTTTAAATAAAGTTCGAGCATTCCAAAATCGATCGCGATTAATACGGCGCGTTGAAGATTTTTACCCTGGAATGTTACTCGTAAAAATTATTCTTGAACAATGAGAACGCAATTTTTCTTAATAAAACTATTAGTTACGTATTAGTTCTGTTTAACCATCTATAATCTCATTTCGAAAATAAAGATAGACGTTTTTTTTTAACACCACTTTGAGTAAAGATTCACAAAACTGAGAATTTTTATTTTTTTTTTAATATTTTTAAGAATTTTTCACACTTTTTTTAGAAGTTGCAAGCTATTAAACTACTATATTTTAATTAACACTATTTTACTATCAGTAAAATCTTATTGAATCTTTTTAATTCTCTCCTTTATCAAAAATTAGAGCATCAGAAATTTAAAAAATACAAAATATATATAATCAAAATTTCATAGAAGAGAAACCTTTAAATTAACTTAAAATCTTCAAAACGTATTTGTTTAAGAATTTTATTACACCCATCTTGCAAGACTGTATAAATGTAAAGTTTAAAATCAAAATTTTAATAACAAAAAAAACGGTACTAAACTTGAATTAGCTAAAAATTGATCTATAGTAGCACTTTGGAGTTAATCTCGCATTGAGATGTAGCTGGACAGGCCGGCATCAAGCGATGCCTCGTGACATGATTTTTGCCCTCGTACTCTCACGACCTCCTCTCAACTGAATGACGCTCGCCCTCCGTCTCGTTGATCTTCATTAAGCTTCTTCACGGGAAATTCGGTCGCGCAGGTCCTCATATTACCATCAATTACCAATTACGCGTCGATAAACGTCGTTAAGTGATATTATATTGTAATAATCGCGAGCTATGACAATGGTAAGCAGGTAGCGCAATGAACGTTAAATATTTTTTACGTAGAGAATTATTGCAGAGAGCGATGGAGCTTCGCGAAAACATTTATACAGTCTTGGAGGTTGGGTGTAATAAAGTTCTTAAACAAATATGTTTTGAAGATTTTAAGTTAATTTAGAGGTTTCTCTTCTTTGAAAATTCGATTATATATTTTTTGTATTTTACAAATTTTTTATGCTTTAATTTTTGATGAAGGAGAGATTTTTCTCTTAGAATTTTTCCTTAAAACGGAACAACATGAACTTCAAAGCATTTTACTATAAGTTTAGTAAAATTTAGCAAAATTGGAATAAGATTATTGATTAAAGTTGTCAGTAAAATTTAAGCAAACTATTTTATAATATAAAATGATTCGATTAAATTTTACTAAAGTTATAGTAAAATTCTTCGAAATCCATGTTGCCCCTTCCGAACGTCATCATTCCCGATTTAAAGCTACATTTTATGAGAAAGTCTTTTTCTTAAAAATTACCCTCTTACAGATCCATCAATTTGTCTCGAACTAAGCGATACCTTTGATCTTGTCAGATCACTGGTTTTATTCGGCGAAAGTAGTTCCGCGCGCGATAAACTTACCACCGCGACGAACATGGCATTTCAGATATCTCGTAATCGAGGGTTAATTGAGTATTGTATTCGTCATCCCTCTCTCTCTCTCTCTCGTATCTCTCCCACTCTACCTTTGTCAAGCACCGCGGAGAGCCTGGTTTAGGTACATGAAGTCGATCACGCAGCCGCACAACAGCACGATGCATCCATGACGCGGCGCAAACGTATATGCACGCATGCACGCACCCCCATGCCGTGTGACCTTACAACCGGTAGCCCATATTTGGTAGGCGAAACTGGGTCGGATCTGTAACTCTCTTTCTTTTGGCAACGGTACTTTCCTCCTTAAGATTTATTTTCTATTCAATTTAAAATTTTGATTGCAAGTGAAATATCGAGCACACTTGAACTTTAGCCACAAAATTATCGATTTTATTCTGCACTGGGACAGAAAATTTGAATATTATTGGACTTTTTATGTAGTAACATTTTTATTTAAACATTATATTCATAAAAGATTTATGAAACATTTACAATAATTATTTGAACAGTTGCCAAAATATTTCAGATATCTTTGTGATTTTAGATTGCAGACCATAAAGATTTATTACAAATATTATAAAAATATTTAGTCTATATTTTAATAACGTAATCGATAAAAATTTGTAATTTCTTTCCTCTATATAAAATATACACAGAATAATTATGACTATCATAAATATTGTGCTGTTTAAGATATAAATATTTTCTATATTCAATTCCATCAATAGCACTAGCAATTAACTTAAACGCCATGTATTCTTTCAATTTTTAAGAATTTACATTTACAAAACCTGAATTGCCATCAAAAGGTATCAAGAAAACATGTGCTTTCAAGTCGCTTCCCTCGTTCGATTGTAATTGAGAAGCGTTCACTCCAATTTCCTGCCGCAAAGAAGCCGCATATATCCACACGGGAACAGCCGTGACCCATATTCTCACCCCAGTCGTCGTTCAACCCCCATAACCATTGGGCGCGAAGGCCGCGTAGGGAAAGGTGGCACTATGCACCCTGTAAGAGATACGTCATTAAACGAGGTAAGCAGGTAGGCAGGGCGAGGCTATTAATCGGGAGCTGAAAATGTCAAATGGCCCGAAATAGTCGATCGCGAAGAGTTGCCTGTTCTCGCTATGAGGAAATCACGAGTACAAAGCGCAAAACCGTCCACCCTTTAGCCCGTTTCACCCTTCAGGGTGAAATGGATGGTACACCAACTTTTTCACGTGTTATATTCAGCGGCGGATAGTCTACCCTTTGACTAGGAACACACAGGGAAGTCGCGAACCGAGAATAGATCGATATTTTGTCGGGTTATAGCATTTTGGGGTGGGAAAGTTCATAGGAACACGAGAAAGTTCAGGAATATGGAGAATAATCACGCTAAACTAACTGGTTTAAAAGAGAGTTTCTTTGTGTGGAAGTACTAATCAATATGTGTGTGATTTCAATTTAACGTATGATTCATACTTGAAAAGTGGAAAAAAAATAAATTATTGTCATTATTGTCACGATAGGGAAATAATAATGAGCTTTACATATCTACATACACACACATACACACACACACATCTTATTTTTGAAATGTTAAATAATGACACAAGATTATACAGCCTTATGCAAACATAACTTGCATAAAGAATTTTATATAGTTTTATCATATATATATATGTATATATATATTTTTTTATTATATATTTAGTAATAATTTTTATGAGTGTAGAAGAAAAAAGTATCAAATAAAAAATAACATTACCTTCAAACTCAGACTTCATTAGAACTTCTTAATTTATTATTATTATCAAAGCCATCATAATGTATTGTGTTTTTTTAGATAACTATTATATTATTGAAGTAAAAATGCAAGTAAAATTTAAGATTATCAAATTTATTATAAAGGAGATTTAATTATATATATAAAAAAATAAGATTATTATTTACATATATACGCAAGAATGTAAGTTCAAATAAACACTAATAGTGAAACAATAATTGTTAAATAGACTGCATTAATTTTAATTGCTAATGCTTTTCCCTGCCTACACAAATACATACTATATTTTTATGAATAGAATAGAATTCTATTTTATTCTCTTCTATTCTATTTTTATGAGTGTAGTATTTATACATTCTTTTGTTGTTATTATCTTTAAAATTATTTAGTATTTATATTTTTAATTATTCCTTTCAAATTGTGAATACGGTACTTTTATTATTTAATTTTACATTTTTAATTCAATTCGTAAATGATACTGCCCGATAAATAAACATAGTTTTCTATATTAATATAAGAATTTTAATGCTAAAGCAATTTCTATTTTACATTGACTGGTTATGCCCGAATGTGTGTGATCACGCGGAATTACTGCTCGTGTGAACTTGGGGGAAAGTTTTCGACGGCGAAAGAATGAAGTATTCAATGAGTAATGAAGATAAGTGGAGTGTCCTCGCATATGAGACGCGCGCATACGTTAATTGGTCGACAGAGTTCCATTCATTAGAGAAGAGGAAGTCTCTATGCGTGTTACGCATCGCCGAGAAATGAATGAATCTTAAATGAGTTAACGGGTAGTTCTCCGAAAGAGTCTTATAGAAAAACACTCGCTTTGCATCTTATCGTTTAAAAGGCACCGCTTAAGATTCATTTTTCCTCATAATTTTATAATAAGGTAAATAATAATCGATTTTTGTCTTTGTTTGAATATAGTGCAACAGATAACTTTTTTTTTTAATAAAGGGGGATTAAACCTATAGTTGGTAATAGTAAATTAATAATATGAATTATAGATTGATAATGTTATAAAGTCAGACGTTTAAAGTCAATCTTTAAAATGCACAGATCGTCTTTAGTGCGCTGATAGAATTAAATAAACGCAAAGACGTTATGCAAAAGATACGAACACAAAATTTAAAGTTATCGCACGTATACGGTAATAATGATTTCGTAAAAATTCTATTATCCAGGAAAAAAAAGAAAAATACTGGGAGACAAAATTGATTATACAAGTAAATGTTATTAGTACTATTTACGTTTTATATTAAATCAGTAATATTTATTTCAATCAAAAGTAGTATAATATTTTCTACAAACAAGTAATGTTTACTCGTTTAATGTGAGGCTACTTGAATACTAATAACATTTATTTGAATCAAATAACCTCTTTCTATATGAACAAATTTTGTTGTGATTTTTATTTGTCACGTAATGATTGAATTACTGCTGTTCGGTATTTCAAATCTTACTAGCAATCCTGATTGTCAACAGCACAATTTGGAATTTTTACATTCGAGACATCCACATTTATTTTAACGTGCACTGAGAGAAAAATGTCGAAGTATTGAGAACCAAATATTTCTTGTGACGTTTTCTTCGATAGTTATTTGTTATAAAAATTTTTATTTGAAAACGATATACATTTCTGAAATGTTCTGAAATATACTTTTAAAATATATTTCTGTAAAATATACCTTGTTGTAAGGAGATAACATTCAGTGTGCGAAAAAATAATTTATTCGCTAGAAATAAAACATTTAATTCGCCCTGTTAAAATAAATCATTTATTAGAGAAAAATAATTAAAATTTTTTAATGGGATAGCGCATATTTTATTCCAAATATTTTATTCCTAAGAAATAAACCAATTAATACACTGAGAAACCCATATGGTTGAATCGACTAAACTCTTATTTGGATATGGGCAAACAAATACATTAGTTGACGCAACAAAAAAATATAGTTGAAATATTTTGTAATACTACAGTGACAAACCCATATGGTTGAATCAACCAAATTTTTGTTTGGATATGGGCGGACAACTACATTGTTTTGTTGCGTCAACCAATGTATTTGTTTGCCCACATCCAAACAAGAGTTTAGTTGATTCAACTAAATGAGTTTTTTAGTGTAAGAAAAATGAAATGCATTTCATAGAAATATATATTTCGTTTTTACAAATCAATTTTTTTATAACAAATAAATATCGAAGAAAACACAAAAAATATTTGGTTCTCAATAGTTGGACATTTTTCTCTCAGTGTGCATAACCATCGTCTTCTCGACGATTTTTAATCTACCGAGCTTAGAAATTGTTCTTTTCAGTCCAAACTTACCATCAAATCTACTGATTTTTAATAAATTCGTTATTGTTGATTCGCGTGCCGTTTCGTCGAGGATCACTGAAGCCGTACCGACGGCGTACGTAAACAGTGCCAAATCGATACCGCTCGTACGATTCCACTAGGCAACTAGTTGCGCAAACAAGAGTCGCAATTCTAGAATTCGTGTTTTCGCTCACTTCCTTTTCCGATGCTAAAATCTCCCATTCATCATTGAACACGACTGTGTCGCTTGTTTTTCTTTAATTATCTGTGTTCTTACTTGACGAGATATCACACTACTTCTCTTAAAAAAAATTTCCTCCTCTTTACTTTCGCCCTTTGTCGAACATGGTTGTTGCGAACATAAGTCCCTCCGTCTCTATGTTTTAATCTTTGATACGATCTTTACGGTTAGAACGTAGTCTCGAATGGCCGCATTAAATATACCAAAAGCGCGAGCTTGAAGAGCCGCGCATTTCTACTTCGAGCGCTGACTCAACGTGTAAATTTCCGGGCTATTTTCGAGCTGCCTCTGCGCGCATCCTCGAAAATACCGTCACATCACGAGCGAACAAAACGCCACCGCCGCATGGGTGCGTGCGTGCGTGCGCGCGCGCGCGATTCCCAAAGAATGAATTCCTGTGTACGAATGATTCGGTACACGTTATTCTCGACGATTGACCGATGACTCGGTGATGCGACGCGACGGAGAGAAGAGAAAATGGGTCACGGACTTTCCCAAAATAGGTCGTTCTCCGATACACAAGTTGGAGCCGGAGCGGATCGTCACGTGACGGAAGCGAAATCCCGGCTTGTCCGCATTTATGCGCCTGCAAGGTTCATTTGACGATCGAGCTTCTGTCATGCGAAAATGAAAACCTCGGGCAATATCTCTAGTAGGAGAAATAACTTTCCACTGCGTGGAAAGTAAAACAAAATTGTAATATTTAGAATTATTCCGTTCATCCTCAATTTTGAATCATGCCCCGAGGAAAAGAAGTCGTTGATTTTATTAAATTTTTTAACTCGATTAAATTTCTTCAATTCCACTATTTATGTATTTCAGTCAAATCTATAAATACTTAAATTGAAGTTTAAGTATTTTATGTATTTGAGTTAAATGTATAATTTATCAATTTATCAAATACTTGAATTGAAGAAATTTAATCAAGTTGAAAATTTTTGTCAATTTAACATTTTTTTCCTCAATGTGGGTAGTCGTTAACTTTGAAAACTTTTATTGTGATTTTAATAAAATTTAAACCGAATATGTTATATATTGGTTATAATGTTTAACAAAAAAAAAAAGAGAGTAGTTATTGCTCGTAGTTTTTCCAACATACGAATGTGTTTTTCAAATTGCTTTATCACATTACATACAACATTGAAAAATTTGCAGTTAAAGTTGCAAAAAAAAATGACTCACGAATTTGGTAAGTTGAATTGGAGGAAAGATGTCATACTTAAGCTTTTTTTTTTAATAACTTTATTTTGTTATGAAATTAATCTACGAAAAATTATTATAACATTTTTCAGATCTTTATTTATTCATAAAAATTGACATCTTTTCCAATGTATATAAGTGCACTGAGAAAAAAAATTGCTAGATACAAATAAATATTTCTTTGAATAGTGCTAATAACATATTTTATAGAAAACCAATAATATTTATTTTAAACAAATAATATTTTCTAAATTATAGAAAACTAGTACTTGTTTTAAATAAATATTATTGATTTTCTATAAAATAATGTTATTAGCACTATTCCAAGAAATATTTATTTGAATCTAGTATTTTTTTTCTCAGTGTGCACTGACAGAAAAGGATGCAAATAAAGGATTAAAATAAATATTTATTTGAATAGTACTAATAACATATTTTCTAAAAAAATTAATAATATTTATTTGGAACAAGTAATATTTTTGAAACTATAGAAAGTTTTATTACTTGTTTTAAATAAATATTATTGATTTTCTATAAAATATGTTATTAGTATTATTCAAATAAATATTTATTTGAATCAAGCATCCTTTTCAGGGTGCTCTCTCTATCGATCTCCATTGGTATTAGAATTTTCTTTTATAGCCATAGCTTCTCGCCAACCTAGCACATCTATAAAATCAGAAGCTAGCTTTTCTGATTGCGCATAAACGTACGCTTATTAAGGAAGAAGCTATAATCAAAGCTTTTTTCCCCAACTGACATTTTTCTCCGACTTATCTTATTATAACTGATATGTATGATTTTAGAAAGCTTTTATTACAATCATAACTTAGTATGTTGTTAAGATTTTCAAGCGTCTAAAAAGAATTTTTGTGCTACTATGTTTAATAAGATGTTTGTCGTTAAATATAGGGTTTACTGTGAAAAAGTTGGTGAATTGTATCGTTGATAATTTACTAACTAGCTTTTAAGTTTTTTAAACTTGAGGATCTTTTAGATCGCTGAATGTATAAAATTGACAAATTCAAAATAAATTTAATATAATGGATGCCAGAGTTAAAAAAATTAAATATTTTCGAAAGTTTAAGCCTGATTTTTTGTAAAAATTTATGTATAGAAATTTTTTATCATCCTAAATTTAATGCTATACTTGATTTTAAGATGGAATTGAAATTAAATTCAAGATGGAATTAGTATGGTCAACAAAAATTATATTCTAATTTTAATAAAAAGTTAAATGTAGGAATTTTTCATATATAACTATATATAATTATGAATATTTTATTAACCATAGTCGAGATAAAAAAATTCATTTCAAAGGTTGAAAATTCCAACAATATGCTTAATGTTTATTGCAATCAAATTCCTCCAACACGTTATAGTTATAATAGACAAAGTACGTAAAAATAACTTTCTTGCAATTTTCTCAAAATTGTGACGTGATGAAACAATTTGGAAACCGAATTTCTATTCATTCTATAAAAAAATTGGAAAATAATCTTGTTTTGCTTAATAAAAAAATTTTATTTTTAATTAAATTATCTGTGTTTATTAAATTATGAAATAATATTCATTAATAATTATCAATTTTTATTAAATTATGAAATAGTTTAATTAAATTTTACTAAAATTTTACTAAAATTATAGTAAAAGAAAGATTCGCTGAAACCGAAATAGGCAATCTTAACTTTATCTCTATTTTTACAATTATATAATACGTATATAATAAAATTCTTCGAAATCTATGATATTCCACGACTATGATTTTCAGGACAAATTCTAAGAGAAAATTCTCTCTGTGATAAAATAAATTATATTATTAGTTTGTAGGAAATGAAATATATACACTGTTAAAGTAGTTTTAAATTATACTCAATTTGAGTAATTTTTAACTATTTTACAGGTCACCAATGCTCCTACTTAATATTTGATTAATTTTACTAAATAAATAGGTTACAATCAAGGATATATTGAGTAAGTACTTACTTAATATTAATAAGCCTTACTTAATATATCGTTAATTATTTATAACCCATTTATTTAGTCAAAATTAATCGAATATTGAGTAGGAGCAACGACGACTTAATGAAATTAACAGTGTCCGTATCAAATAAATATATCATACAATCGGCGAAAGGATACTTATTTCTTTTTTAACAAAAAAAAAATTAAACTTATTTAATTAACGTTTCTGTGACGGCACTTGTACATACAGTATGATGAAAACCAACACGCCAAACCAATACTTTGCCTTCGTACCAACTTCAAAATGTCCCGGATATAAATGTTCGTCTCATCAGTCTTCTGGTTTCTTACGCCAGAGAAGAGAGCCGGATAAACATTCAATAGATTATTTCGTATCGGCCAAAACAGAAAACACTCGATGGAAGTCTTTCCTCTTGGCAAGCCACGGCCAGCCTCGAAATAACGCACGACTCTTTCTCTCTCTCTCTTTCTCTTTGCATTCTAAGGAAAAAAGAAACGAGCAAAAGAGAGAGGGAGAGAGAGAGAGAGAAAGAGGGACAGAGAGAGTGAATTAGAGAAAGAGTTAGAGGAAGAACAGATCTCCCGCTATGTCGCGTACGCGCTTAAAAATAAAGTCTTACGTTGCTCTTCAAGTTCGCCCGCGCGAAGATATCGGCCAAGTTCTTCTTCCTCGGCGAAGCGTGGACGTTCCGGCTGTGGTCTTCGGATTGGACCCGAGTCGAGTTTTTTTATAAGAGAGAGAGAGAGAGAACACGATGGAGTGCACGAGAGTCGACTTCGCGCTCGGTGTAGCGTGAGAGAGCGAAGGAGAAGGTGAGAGGTCTCTCTCTCTCTCTCTCTCTCTCTTTCCCTCTCAGAGATTGCTGTGCTGTCAAATGTTGCTGAGCACGTTCGAAAAATGACGACCACCCACGGCGGCCACGTATACTACGTGATTAAGGTGCCCAAGGATATCGACGGCAACGAGAGGTAATCGCACTCGACAGCTCTTTTACATAAGCATCCCCCAATAGCCTCGAGATAATGCGCCCTCCTAAATCTACATTTCTCCTTCCGAATTCACCCATTCGCGGTTCTTTCATCATTTGCATCGTTGATTTGCACCAAACAAGAAATATCGCACTGATCGAACACGTCTCTATACCGACGAATATTTACGCAGAAATTTATTATCATTAATCTCAAACATGTTTTTTTTTGTAATATTATAATGTATTTATAAATATTAAATAATCTTTTAAGATATATGTATAGGTTATTATAAGTATTGAAAAACTTACATTAAACAAAATTAATTGTTAAACAATGAAGATGTGCGAATAAATCAAATTTATTCAAATATATCTTGAATAAATTTTAAATTCTTATGAACCTTTGACAGATTTACCAATATATAAACTTATAAAATAATTGAAATAAGTAATATTTATTTAATTCAAGTGATTTACAGTATGTATTTTCTTTTTTATGTGTACACTGAAAAAAAGAGTCTTGTTGAATTAATTGGATATCATCCAGAATCTGACTGAACCTATCAGATTTCCAATTACTTCAAGACTCTTTTTTTCAGTGTACAATAAAGAAAATTGTGGACCACATAGAAAAAAAACCTAAATTTTTTATTACAAAATTCATATACGTACACACATCAATTTCATTAAAGGTTATTCGCAAATTATTGATCCAAACATTTCGCACATAATAGATATTTCTCATCTCTGATCTTCTCTGGTTCAATGCCTCGCCGCACTTTGCTTCCTCATTCCCTTTCATGCCTTGCCCTCTTCGTTTTCCTCACCTCCTTCTCATTCTCTTTTCACATGCTGCTTTTTTTTTTATCGCGAGAATAGTCAGGCAGATTCGATCGCGTCGCACAACTATCCTCGAGCTATGCGTCGCGTCGGCCTCAAAGAGCAAAGAGTGACGTCTCCTTCTCGGAGGTCTTCAACCTCTGACCGCGACTGTATAAACCTAGAGACTTACACATTAGAACAAGAGATACGCCAATAGATTACATCGGTCACGGTTGGCCTCGCAAAAAGCGCCAACCTGTAAAATACAAAATTGTACTTTTGTTACATTATCCGAATTATATCATTATCTGTGAATTAAGAGACACGATAAATCTGTAATATGTATTAAAACATTCGAGGCTTGAAGCAAGTACTAACGAAATTTGAGATTAAAGGTGAAATTGTAAATTGACAATAGTAAATATTTATATTTAAATTTTTTGTTTTTAATGATTTAACACATATATAATAGCGTCGAACTTTTTTATTCGAATAATGAATAATAAATATTGAGGCGCTTGTAATTATTATACAGAACATTTTAAATGATTAATTAAATAATCTGGATTTGCCTTGCTTTATTAATGCAAAAAGTACAACATTTCTTACTCACTAAAAAATCAAATAAATAAATTATTAAAATTAGAAAATGTTACAAAACGAAATATTCCATTAATATAAAAAACATAAATTAATGAAAAGTTAAAAATTTTCGAAATCCTATCTTTTACACATGAAATATGATATATTATTTAAAAAAAATATATAAAAGCGATAACGTATGTGTGAATCATAATCAAATATGAAATATATTCAAACGAAAATAATTTCTATACGTTACGTTACTTAGAAAATGGTTGCAGCAAACAGAAAAATCGTCAGTTAAAAACGAAGAAAGAATGTTAACAAAACAAATAACAGAGATGAAACTTAATCGCGTTTTAGATCTTCGCCTTTAACGAAATTATCTTGAATTGATCGAATAATCCTGTAAGAAGAACTGATGAAAGAAAAACGGAGGCCGAATGCGATCGATCGTCGTGCCATCGGAAATCCGAGCCGGTCTTCATTTCCTATCCGTCTAGACGTTATTTCCAAACAGCCGATTGCACCACACAGCCATCGCTTTACGATGGATGTGTTATATGTATACATTAAACCGGTAATCCAGAAAATAAATTGTCAAATTTTTTAAGAATATTTTATGATGTCGTTTTGCACATATTTGACATAAATTGGCTATTTGGCGATTAGACATATCAAATTTATATATACATATACATTTGTGTTGTGTTTAAATTATTATATATAATATGACATATTAATGTAGATATATATGATTTATATTTAAATAATAACAGTGAGAAGTAAATTGAGATTAATATATAATTAATATGTAATATTAATGTTTTTATGAATTTTAATTTAATTTGCTAATTGACGCGTTTCGACGAAATGGGAAAGTTTTAAACCTTATTTTATTCCTCGCGAAAGTGTCTCGCGAGAAGATCGAGAATAGAGAAAAAAACGCACACTTGTGAAAGAAGAGTATGTTTTGCAATTCCGACACGCAGATTTTCCTCACCACCAGGAAGCGACGTGTAGTTCTACCGGAAGTCCGTATGCACACGTATGAGAGCACGTGCGCTAACCACGGACGGGTAACAGTGCACCGCGGCGCAATTAAACGCAGCACAATGACGACGAAGTTAATGTCACGGCCATTGCGGAGCGGACGCGGTGCGATCGCAATTGAGCGCAATTTGCTCGCCGCACCCGCAATAACCGATCGAGTGATGTCGGGACGCTTAAGGACACGCGTTTAAATTTAACATTCAGGGTATTAACGGTCAACACATACTTTTTTTCCAGACCCTTGTTAAACACCAGGGGCTCGATTCTTGAATTCATTTGCGAGAGAAACGTATGCGTAAATACCCGCTCTAACAGAAAAGTTGCAAGTTTATTGGTTAAAAGTCATACGAAAGCCAATAAATTTCCAACTTTTCTGTAAGAACAGAATTTGCGAATACGTTTCTCTTGCGAATGAATTCAAGAATCGAGCCCCTGAGGTCATTCGTATTCGCCTTTCATAAGTAAAAAAAAATCTATTAAGTGACTTCTATATATGTTTTTTAATATCTCCAGAAAGTATTTATATAGTTGTTTATTTTTGAAAATGGACATAAATATTATAACTAATTATAGTCGACAAAGATGAGAGAAATGCAAGTTTTCAGTAATTAAAAATTCTCCAAAAAAAAAAGGAATTCAAGGAAAGATACTTTTATATCTTAAAGTTAACATTGAATTTTAAAAAATTCGAATATTACCTGTCCAAAAAATTGAGTTATTCAATAATGTAAAAATAATATTACACGTTGCTTTGAGTATTATTATTGATATTGTAATGATAAATAGATTTTAAAAAATAAAATAAGCAAATATGAATAAATAACGAATTAAAAAAATTAAAAGTTAAAATTAAAATGCCAATATTTTCTAATAGCTTGTGAAATTCTTGCAATATAAACGAGAATTAGTTGAAGATAAAAAATAAACATTTCTTATTATTAGAATAAAAAAATAATCCATGCACAAGATAGATTATTATTTACGTTTCATGATAAATTTTCGAGATGTTTTGGTTAAAAGACATGCACGAATTAAAGTTGATAATCCAGATCTGTTTCTAAACTTTTTTAGTAGATATATGTAAAAATTATTGTTTATCACGATGTTTTCAATATTTTAAAGAACAAAAATGTATAGATAAAAAGAAATGCACAGTACATCATATCCAAAAGTGTGTATTAAATGCTAATTATTTTTTGCGTGGGATAACTGACGATTTATTGATGCAAACGACGAGCGATATGAATTATTGATATGTGTCATAGAATAATGTGTGCATGGAAACGCTTCTTAACTAGCAATACGTTCACTTTTTTGTACTAAGAAAAAATTATTATAATTATTACAATCTAATTAATATAATTAATATAGTATAATTTAGTCATTTCTGATGTCAAAAATATATGTATAATTGTTTTAATAACAAAATTGATACTATTAGTTCTTATAATTACGTAAATAATAAACAAATATTAAATATGGTTTATTTGTTTAATTATAATTGTGTTTGCATTTTTTTCTACATAAAGATGTTTATTTTACTTTCATTTTTCAGGATATTGAGTAATAATATATTTTTTAACTAAATGAAGTTAAAGCTAATGGCTTATAAAATTAGTTTCAGTTATAATTATCCAGCCTTAAGTTTTTCTATATCTTGATTATTTATATATAATAAAAATTTTATTTTTGCAATATTAATATTTGAACGCATTATATTTTATACTAAAATTTTTCACAATAACTGGTAGCTCTGAGATTAAAGTTATCACTAACATTACAGCAGTAATAACTATAAAAATGGAGCTCCTAACCATAATTATTTTATCATACAATTGTGGTCACAGATACCAAACTTTTATCTTAATGCGATATTGTGCGATTACGCAAGGAAAAATGTTCGGTATATCGATGACGCAGAGTGCTTGGCAAGATAGATGTCCCTATTCATTATATGCGCGATACGGAACTTTCATTCAGAATTCGCTCGCCTGCTTCTCAAGGTGGCCGCGTAATTATTCCACCTGGCCCGTAAAACGCTCGCGTACCCGGTCTCTCGTTTATCTGCGGCGTGCATCTTGAGAACCGCTGTGAGTGACGCGAGGCGTGCGTGTGCCTGCGATTAGCGCTCCGTGAATCGGAATTTAATTAGAGAGTTGAGAGGAAATGAGGAAAAGAAACATCTTCCAGACCTTTCTTCCGGCGTGTCCATCCTCGACCTAAGCAAAGCCATTAGTATTGTGCGATCAACTCGAAATGTACAATACAAGTGTGCGATATTTATTATATTATTTATTTATTTGTTTATATTACTATTTTATTAATTTATTTAAGTTGTCACAAAAAATGATATCTTCTGACATCTCTGTATTTTCCAGACGAGTAGAAAATTTGGCATGATCAATATTTTAAGAAGGCATGATAAAATGCTGATATTTACATCGCACAGCAGTCATTAGAAAGTAAAATGATCAAAGTTTTATAGAATTGAAACGTACATCTAGTACTTAACGTTAAAATATTATAATTTCAAAGTATTTTTAAAATATTACATTTGAATTAGCAACTGGTCAAACTCAACATAGCGGTTTTTTACTATAAATTTTACTCTTTTTTTTTTTGCTACAACAGAGAAACCAAAGATTCTTCGTTAAACGCTATTTTTTAGTATCCAAATAAAGTGTAAAATTTTGTACAATTGCTCTTAAGAACTTAAGAACTTATGTTAAGGATTTCTTTGTGTGTTGATTAAGTTTAATTTTAAGTACAAGCTTGGGTTTATATGAAGTACTTAACGTAACGTAATGCGTTGCGAAAGAGCTTGTGTGATTGCCTTAAGTTTTCTTACGTGCTCAAAACTCTGCGCATAATTTATAAGATGCGACAGTTTTAAATGCATTTGACTATAACAAGAAAAATTTATATTAGATATTATAACATTAAAAAAATTATAAATATTCTTTAGAATAAATACACTTAAGGTAAGCAAAGCTCAAACACCAGACTTTTTTATATTTTGTTCTTGCTTTTCCTTGAGTAATTAAAATTTCCATGACTTTTCGATTTTTTTAGGTTTATAAGTTAGGTGAATAAATTTTTGTTTGTTTATTATTATTATTATTATTATTATTATTATTATTATTATTATTATTATCATTATCATTATCATTATTATTATTATTATTATTATTATTATTATTATTATTATTTCTGAACATAAGTAAATTTTAGGACAGATTTTTTGAGATGGAGAACTGTAACTATTCTCATGATAAAGGATATAGATATAAAAAAATTGCAATATAAATTTCTATGTAAAATAACAAATCAGTGGTGCTTATTAAAGCAATATTTGTCTTAAGAAAATTAAATTTGGTGTATAAAATTATTATTTTATGGCTTTTTGTGTTACATTTTATACATTTCTAAATAATTATACTTTCAAGATACTTTAATTATAATAGTTTTATATTTCTGTCAAGTGGCTTATTTTTCTGATTATAATGATACAAGTAGGTCAATATCGATAATATTGATGTTACGCTCTGTTGCTTTAAGAGTTTTCCTTAAGCTGGCACTATATTAAGAAAGAAAATGCTTGAGTGCACAAAACTGGATGAATAAAACAAATATTAAATCGAGATTCAACAAATTGCATTATTAAACTTAGTTATTATATAAACTTGTTAAATTATATTTATTTACATTAATGAAATAAATAATTTGTTACAAATTATGACCTAGCTTTTATTTATATGTCAAATTTATTGTTTTATATTTTTATCATTTGCAATGGCACTTGCATGGAACAATTGTTCTACTTGCTTTAAATTGCAATTAGTGTATTATTATTTATTTGAAGTGGTGTATTTATAACTGTGTTAATTAGTGAGTATTCACTATCTTTTAGTAATTTTTGCTTCAGAGTTAGTGTATAATCAGTAAAAGATTAATGTATTCATGTTAAGTTATAAGTATATACCACTCTGAAAATCAGTGTATTTTCACTGATTTTACTAATTTTTCACTGATTGCAACTTAGAGAGTGACACTGATCTACAATTACACTCATCTTTAAAACTAATCTTTTAAAACACTTTAAAAACAGAACGTACTAAAGATTTGATGATGTTAGGGATAAAAAATTCAATTTTTATACTAAAATACGATACTTATTCTCTCTAAAGTATAATCAGTGAAGTTAGTCAAAATACAGATTTTCAGTGATGGACCTATAACTTATTAATTAGTGAAATAAATTTACTGATCTTTCAATAATATATATAATACACTAATATTGAAATTGAAATCACTAAAAGACAGTGCATATTCACTAATTATCATATAATTAAAAGTCCATCACTACAAAGTCATAATACACTGATTGTAGTCATTTAGAGAGCTGATTTAAACTTTTTTCGAAATCTTTCGCACATTGGGTTTATTAGCTATAAATTTTCAAATGTAGCTAAAAATGCAGGAAATTTTTAGATCATTCAACCTCATTTTTCTTAAATACCTGATAATTACATGGAAAATATTTTATATCAAACATTACTATGTATATTAGCCATGTACTATAAGATAAAATTTTAAAGTATTATATAATGTAAATATTAGGGTAATTTGCTGAAAAACTGTAAAAAGTTTTTATAACTTTTTCCTTTGTCTGCACTTACTATTTACGATAGTAATTTTTACTATCGATAAAATTTTCTCCGTGCACATTTTTACTTACGGATTCGTCGCATCAAAAACTGTAGGAAACTATTTTTCTTTCCCAAATAGCAAAAACCAAGTGCAAACCTATGTTATTAATACGTCGACAAAATTTATTCCATTGCACATCTATTTTGCATAACAGATTTTACATTTGTTTAAATAATGGCCGTCAGTTTTATCGAACAAGTTCTCTTTTTCTAGTGTATATTAACACCGTAATATCTTTTTACATTGTATCGAAATTATCTTGTGCTAGAAGTCATTTTCCATATAAAACGCAATTTTTATGCAGCGAGATCCGTCATTAAGATATCATCCAAAAGCACGTGCCATTGTCACGCGGCACGATATTATCAAATGTAGAATGATTCATAAATGACATGTAAGAAACATTAATCCTAGATTTTCTATTTAAATTTAAGAAGGAAATTTGTAATTGTTTATTTATCTTGTAGGAAACAAACTTGCATAAAATCTGAACAACACATATAAACAATAAAGCGATAAAAAGAAAATGCATAATTAGAGATGTAAAATTACCTTGGTTCAATGTACAATTATTTATAGTACGATGGTAATTTTAATATTTCTTCTGACAGTTTTATGTAATAGCAAATAGACTATTTACGTTTTTTGCGATAATGTACAATTAGATAAGACAATTTTTTTATCTTTTATCAATTATAATCTCAATTGACGAAATTCCTCATAAACTTTCTGTCTCATATAGTGATGCACGCGTGCAATTATCGTCACTATTAACAATACTTTTGCTACTGATAATAAGTAACATAATGAATAAAAATTAGACAATAATGTAGACTGAAACTTTCAGTGTTTTTAAATATAGTTGTTAATTTTTATTAACAAAAAATTTGACTTTTTATTTTGTTATTTAAAGTAATTCTGTATTTTTGTTAGGTATTCTTACAATAATGCAATTACAAAGACTTTATTTTGTTTTCTATATATAAAATTGTTAATTTTAGTGTTTTTTTTTTTAATTTTTAATTATATATCATAATCTAATCATTAAAATAATGAAGATAGTGAAAATATTATAAGTCTGTAAGGTATGATGGGATATGAAAACTAATTAGTTGAGAATCTATCACGTATCACATATTGCGTCTTTTGTTTTAAAAATTCTAGTAAGAAAAATATATTGGAAGTTAATTACTTTATACCTAGTGTTTCTCTTCTTATTATATTCTATACGTATTATATTGATATACTAGATTAAATTATTTTATGGAAAATATAAGTTAAATAAAATGTTTGTATCAAAATTTTCTATTTCTAAAATTTTTTTTAATTACAAATGTTTTATCAGTTTTTCAAAATTACCGGGTAATTTACCGTATTTTATCGAATAAATTATCTTTAGATTAAGTTATTTTCACCTTTACGTATAACAATATTTTATGTACAACAGTATTCAATGTGTTTGTATCTAATTAGATCGATGAAGATGAAACTCCTTTCGCACTATAAACTTTACAAACAAAACTAAATAAGCTCTTTGTTTTTCACTTAATTTGAAGTATAAACCTTGTTTTAACAAAAGTTTGTATCTAGTTATGGAGATCAAGAACGATAGATTTTTTCGCATGAAACTTTACAAACAAAATTAGATAATCTCTTCGGTTTTTATTTGATTTGAAGTATAAACCTTATTTTAAAAGTTTAGTTTTAGAAAAATGCAATATATAATATATTGGCAAGTGAAAGATTACAACAAAGGACGACCCCTGCAAAAACTGTTGTCTGAGCAAGAAATCTCGACAAGAATTCTCTACATTAATTGCGAATTATTTAAACGAAAGGATTTTTTGCGAGAGATTAAACGCGGCAATGTCTTTTGATTTCAGTACGGACAGCGGCTGGGACAACCCGTTCAGGCCAGATGGCGATCTCTCCCGAGAAGCCGACGAGATCGTCGAGTTGATAAAGGGCGGAAAGCCGATCACGCCAACCCCGGGTCAGAATGCGCCGCCGCTGCCGGGGTGCGACGGCAAATCCGGTGACTCGAGTACCAGTCCGCTCCTCAAATCCAATTGTCATTCGCCAAGGCCCGGTCAGGAGAATGGCAGCGCGCATGGTGGTACTCCTTCAAAGACCGGCAATCAGCCTGTCAATGAAAAGGTGAGATGAAGAGGGTACACACACGGGAAAAAAAGAGGATACGTTTATTTTTGAAATGTACGTAATTTGTTTACATGAAAAATTTTTGTATAGTTTTACAAAAAAATATATTCTCATTGTTTAGTAATAATTTTCATGAGTTAACAGGGAATAATATCATAATAAGAAATGATATCTTCTAAACAAGAATTTTTTTTAATAGTGTTTGTATCAAACTAATCATATTCTCTTTTTTAAATAAATATTATAATATTGAAATAAAAGTTTAATATCTTGCTAAAATTTGAAGTTATCTGTTTTATTATAAAATTCTTTAAAAAAGTTTAAATTACATATAAACAAGACTATCATTGTTTCATATGTATATAAGTGAGAATGTAATTTTTTGCTTATATGTAATGAAACAATGTTAAATAAAATATAGTTTTAGTTTGATTCTAAATATAAGTAAGAATATAAAATGTTTAAAGAATTTGATAGTCTTAAACAGATATAATTTCTTTATATGAAGAATTGTTAAAGTTTTATCAAGAAAAATATATTTGTTTTTATTCATTAGTAAATTACATTGATTTGAGAGGAAACAAATCGTATCAGGAAATAACAATATCTTCAGATCAAGAATTAAAATGTTTAATACTTAATTTTTTCTATGTATTATTTTAATATTTTATTTCTGTCTTTGTTTTTAAAGATGTTTTAGTTTAAAACGTTGTTTAGATTTAAAATATTGCAAACATTTACAGCTGTTAAAGGTTTCAGTTTTAAACGTTTTAATATTTTAGTGTTTCAAATCTAAATTAAAAATTAAATTGAAATTAAAATTTTCAAACATCTGTTAATTTAATATAATATATTTAATGTACTTGAATATCTACCGAATTGAATATTATTAAGATCAATGTAAGGATCAAAGTAAAAGCGAGATAAGATTTGGTCAGTCGTTTGCAATGATGAAATTTATTTGATTCAGGTTGGCTCGTCCCGGACCGCGACAGTGGAAGTCGCGAGGATGACGGCGCAAGGCCCGGGCGACGCGTCACAGGTCGAGCACGTCACTCTGAAGAAGAAGCCTAAGTGCAAATGCTGTGTGCTGCAGTAATGACCGCGAGACGGAGGCGGCGGGGACGCGCACGGGAGACGGGTCCTCCTCCATTATCAGGAGCGTGACTGTGGCTTCGAGGCTACTTGAAGAAGTCACGCAGCTGAGCGGCTCGAAACATCGAGGGCGCATCGATGAAGAAGCTGCTCGAAGAGGATGCCGAGCAAGCAGCAAGGAAAGCGTGCCGGTATTCCGAACATGCTCGGGGAACCTGAAGAACAAGTCCAGATGACTTCTCGAAGAGAAAGAAAGAGAGAAAAGAGTTTTGTCTCTGAAAAAACGCGAAGCGAAGTATTTGAAACGAAAACAATACGATTGCGGATGTGAAAGAGTGCTATCAGAGATTGTTAGAAATCTGAAAATGAGAGCAAGTCGAACGGGTATCAGAGAAGAGCTTCGTGTTTCTTAATCGCGAAGATATTTAAAACAAGAGGTCGATGGAAACGAGAAGGTCGAGAACTTGTTTTGAAGAAAATGAGGCAGGAGGCTATCAATTCTTGTTTGAGGAGATTGGAATCTCTCTTGAAATGTTCTAAAATACGAAGTTAACTCTTATCGTGGAAGAATTGAACTCTCGTGACAGGCTACATCCAGCTTTTGAGCAAAGAGGAGTCCATGTGGAGGATTTAGACGAGGAACGTCAGTGCGCGAACATTGAACCGCTTTTCGAGAGACAGTGATATTTTATGCTATCGCGAGAGACCAGAGTTAGGAAAGAAATGGAAAAGAGAAAGAGAAAGAAAAAGAAATATATATGTATAATATACATACAAAACTATATTGTAGATACAGAATGGTAGCTGTATAGCTTATATGCTTTTACTATCATGGTTAATTATCGTCAGAATTATCGTGATTTTAAGAATGCATCGTGCGCATAGAGCGAATAAAGAAAAGAGAGAATGCATGAGAGCGAAAGCGCGAGTGTGCAAGAGCGAGGATGACAATGAATTATATGATTATATAGGGGAGAAAAAGTGTGTGCGATGAAAGGCATGTAAAGTTCCGCGGAACGTCATTCATTCGTTAGATCTCGGTGCGAGCAGATACGTCGCCGTTTCTGAGGAAGCTAATTCGGCAGCTTTGATCAATCTTTCTTTAACTAGGTAACGGTGCGTAAAACATTGTTGTATACATTCAGAGGGAGTGCGTCACACGTACCGCATATTCTGTTGCACCTATAAATTTTCCGATCAATTTACATCATTGATTTTAATCGTTTTTTTAAACAGCGCTTTATTTGTAATTGCATTACTAAAAAGACATGTTTTATTTTAAAATATTGAAATGTTATATTTTTGTCTCTTGTTTTTTGAATACTTAAAAATGTTTTAGTTTTAAACAGTGTTTTGCGATTAAAAATGCTAAAACATTTAAGACTGAAATCTTTAACAGCTTGAAGCATTTTAGTGTTTCAAATATAAACACCGTTTAAAACTGTGAAACACATTTTTAACTTATATAATTAATATATATTTAAAAACCCGGAACAAAAATAAAACATTTTAATATCTTAATACACTTGTTTTTTTTAATGTTCTAATTTAGAAGTTAGTTGTCTGTATAATTGAGAGAAAGTACGCGGGTTTTGGCATACTCTGTATAAGCAGGCGTTTACTTCACTAAATCGCATCGAAGAGTTCCGTAGGTAAAGTTCCTCTCTTCTTCCTCTTCTATCTATTGTTTTAGACACAATCTTATCGTCTTAAGAAATTGTTATTCTTCAATAATAAATAACGCAATTAAATAGAGAAGGGCCAAGCAAAATTTTCGTACTTGACAATATTCTTATGTGTGATTTTATATACATTTTCTAGTTCTCTAAACCATTACTTTCGGCCTTTTAAAACACAGTTCTAAATTAAATCAGAATAATAATATCACAATATTAAATCGATAATCAGTTTAATAGTACTGATACTAATAAGCATCCTTTAAATACTGTAATGAATTTGTTATTTTTCTATCGTTCTTTTCCCTTCTGTTTTACTTCTCGAAGATTTATTTTAGAACTTTTACATTAAGACCTTCATATTTATGAAGATTAATAATAATATGATGAGGGTCGGACATCCCTCTTCCGTAATAAAAACAGACGTAACAAGGCATAAGTGGACGACAGGAAATGGTCTCAAATGCTGAAAAGCAATATAGCTAATAATATTTATTAGCAGAGAAGGTACTGGCTACATTGGCTGCGTTTCCGTAAACATAACGTTCGAATGATCGACTGTTCAAAAATGTATTCGATTGATAAATGATAGAAATATTTAAGATTGCTAACCGATAATTAACTATTGTGTTTTAACATGTAATGAATATAAATGAGGATTTCTGTAAAACTAACAGTCAACGGATACAACACTAACCGCAATAGATGTTGTAAGTGGAATGTTCCTAATTCATCAACGTTGCGCTCATCGCGCGTAATTATAGATTTTATTAGAAAATTTTATTACTATCTTATTTTAAATCAATTTTATAACGAGCAATGTTTCTTCTTGCGATTTTCCGATGCTCTGATGCTAATCTCACAAGCAGCGTCTAACACAATACGGCAGCTGTTGGTAGTGTTCCAAATTTTTTACCTGCGGAACTCCAAAGAAAGAGGATTATTTTCGCGCGATTATAAATAGCGCTTGACACGTTAAACGCTCCTACAAAGTTCGAACTCTGAGAATCTTCATGCGTGTCTTTTATAGAACGTCGTTTGGATTAGTTATTGGTTGCCCTCGAATCGGCAAGTCCGCTTTGTGTTTTGTCCGCTACAATGCAAAATTAATCCCGCGACATCTTTTTTTATAGCAATCGATGTATACGTGAAACTTTTTATTGTAACAAATTATGCGAAACGTATTCGATTTTATTACAGTTTTTAGCGAAAAAGTAGAAGAGAAGGAAAAGGAAAGAAGAGTTATTCTTCTTCTTCGCGGTCAATCATGGTGAATAGAATCGCACCTTTTTGAACATGCCGAGGGTTCGAGCTCGAGATCTCGTCATGTTTGACCGGGTACCTAAGTGCATTTTGTTAATTATTATCATGAGCGTTATCAGAATTTTCCATAGGGGCACACATATGCAAGATATTGTTGGACGTCTTTTGAAATATGAAATCTTATCGGCAGAATTATATGTATATAAATTTTTTATTATTGAACTGAAATGAATTTTATAATTATTATTATTATTTTATATTAATCTCTTGTCTTATAATAATATTGTAAATTATATTTACAGCTTCTAAAATCCCTTTTTTCCATTGTATTCTTTTTTGTTTTACTATATTATAAGGTGTATATGTAAAAATATATGTTTATAAAACAATTATCACATTGTTAAATATTTTATATTTTATAAAAAAATTAATTAAAAGTCTCTTATCGCGATTGACAAAAGAAAATTAAATTTATTGTCCTCATGTGTCCTGATCTTACGCAAACGGTATTATTCCTAACTATGACTACAAATTAAATTGTAAGACAAAGGATTAAAATGTCATAATACATTAAAAAAGTATCTAATGTTTAAATATTAACATATTTTATTTTATCTCCGTTTTTTTATATATTTTAAGATGTTTTAGTTTTGAACGGTGTTCAAATTTAAGACACTGAAATCTTTAGACATGAAATTCTCAATAGCTTTTAACAGGTTTCAATATTTTAAATCTAAACATTGTTTAAAACTAAAACATTTTTCTTTGAAAAATTAAAATAGAAACAAAATATTTTTAATATTTTGAAATTAAACATTTAGTATATCTGAAAATAATTTTAATTAAAAAAATTTAATGAAAAACCTCTTTCCTTCTCACTTTTCTTCAGAAACTCGGACGAGGCGTGTCCCCTCTGTACTCTTCTCGCGGCGCTCATGATTTTTATGTACCTGCGTTAATGAGTTCCGCGCTTGATCAGAGCGAGCTGGGACGTGATAAATCAAACTCACAATTATGATTAGCTGCAAATTATATAATTTAAATTTACATTCTAGAACACTATTGGTTCAACAAATTAGTCACGTTAATATATCGTTGAAATTTATACAATTTGATTGGGACACTTCCTTAAGTCCAGCTTGCTCTAATCGACGTTGAAACGGAAGTATGCGAGGCGCTGGGATAAAGGAATCGGTATTCGGACGGTGTCGAAGATATTATTTTCCTAATGAACGAACCGCTCGAGAAATTCCGGCGTCTTCCCGCTTCCGCGGTGGTGATTTTTAATGGACGAAAACAATTTATTGTGCGAACTAGTCGAAGGTATCGGGAGGTGTCAACTCTTCGTGGCGGCGATCCCATAAAATGTATCTATATTATAATTGTTTTGAAGTCTTAGTTGCGTATATACATAACATACAAGGGATAATTACCACAGAGAGAGAGAGGCATCGTTGCGTACGAAGCGTGATTCAAAATCTTTTTAATTTTAAAATGTAAAATACGCCTGTCTGAATGCGATCCTATTCAAAAGAGAAGTATTTAATTTTAAAATTAAAAAAAATTTTATTTCTATCTTATTTCTCTGTTATTTAAATACTTAAAAATTGTTCTAGTTTTAAACGTCATTTAGATGTAAATTCATTTCAAATTGAAATTTGTAACAGCTTTAAACAATTAGTATTTCAAATCTAAACACCATTTAAAATGTAAAACATTTTTATAAGTATTTAAAAACCGAAGATGGAAACGAAACATTTTACTATTTTAAAATTAAACACTTCTTTTTTTGAGTGATATCAATAATTTATATTGATAATTCGATTTTTAAGTATCGTTAGAAGTTAGCGATGAGCGTATGCGACGGAGTACGTCTTCACTTTTCTTATTCTTTTATTTGCTCTGAACAAAATATGCCCTTTTGCAGAACTTGCGTTAATCCTCAAAAAAGGATCCATAAAGACTCCGATGGATCTGAAGATATTCAATATTTCGCGTGCCGCGAAGAGCCGCAGTCGAGCGCAGTTTGCACAATGCGCAGTGCAAATGAGAAGAATCTGTAACGCGCATACCTACACACAAGAACCTCTTAACGTCTGTTCCCACGCAAAATGTTGACTCTGCTGAGCTTACAGATATTAAACGAATATTAAATGTCTTGTTAAAAAAAAAAAGAAAATGGCTTGTGAAGAATGTGATTACTGTGTCATACAAGACCTACGAAGATGGATCCGAAATATCGTAACTTTTAAATGCGACGAAAGCCAATATTCGTAAATGAACGAATATATAGTTCTTTTCTTAAGTACAGTTTGAATGAAAATTAAATCATAAATTATCTTTTCTTATTTTTTGACGTAATTGAAGCGTAAATACTACGGAAAAAAGTGTTTAATTTTTAAATGTTTTATTTTTCTGTACATTTTTTATATATTAAAAAATGTTTTAGTGATAAACGACATACAAGACACTGACACATTTTTAAGTATTTAAAACGAGGACAGAAATGAAACATTATAATATTTCAAAATTACACACTTTTTCTTAAGTAATGTTTGTAAGTTTGGATCTGTTTTCGTAGATTAATAATCTCCTAATAAAACTCCTATTCATCTATTTGCCCTTTTGGTATCTGATACGAATAAAAACAAAATAATAAATTCAAAGCGAGATATAAACTCGACGAAAGACAAACCATAAAAAGCAGCTATCACGCTATTATTAATTATTAAAATCGTAAATCGTTGATTGTATTTGTATTGCATAAGGTAAATTATTTATTGAGTATACGAAATGACCGATCAATTTAAAATACCTCTCGACACCATCTATCAAAGTTGCGGCTTAATAATAATTAACGGCCACTCTCGCCTGTAAATATCATGTGTTGGTGAATCGCTTTCTACTGGACAGAGGAATTCTCATAATATTTAAGAGGTTTCATATTTTGGTTTAGGAAATTATAAATTGGAACTTTTTGCGTACGAATTTTACATTCAAAATTGAAGTCCACACCGGAAGAAAAAGTTCTTCTAAAACGTAAATACATAAAATAGAACTTATATCGAATACTTCACATACTTTAGTTAAATGTATTTGAACTGAATAATACTTGAACTGAAGGAATTTAATCAATTTGAAGAATTTTTAGTTAATTTTTTCTTAGTATGTAAAAAATACACGTTGCAATTATCAGCAATTATCGCGTTTTAATAATATGCTGTAATTGTTTGAAAAATTCTTTTCTGTCACGCAACAAATTTTATTGTGCGCCCAGCCAACACAATATAAATATTTATTATCTATTTTTTATATAAATATTTTATATTTATAATGGAAAAAATTATAAAATCTTTATTCAACGTATACGCGCAGAAAGGATTAGGTAAGCTAAAATATAACCAACTAAAATGTGGTCTTAAAATAAGAATAACTAATTGTGAATATTGACCAATTATTATATCTTGTAAATTTTTTATAAACATTGTGTGCTGTTCAGAGGTACGTTTAATTGGAATTAAATTTACACAAGATATAAATACGTATTGATTAGCAATACGGAAAAGTGAGATAAAAATTAAAACACTAAATGGCGTAGATTTATCATTTTCCGTCGCTTTTCTCGTATCAACGTAACCAACCAATTTATAATCGCGTGTCCACTCGCGATTTCCGATCCTTTCGCTGAGGCGATCGAAGTGACGAATATCAAGTGACGAAATCATTAAGTCAGCCAACGGGATTATGTTAATCGGAATCGCAAATATGGATATAGTGATGCATCCTTACGTGATCCAGGCTTGACCCAGATTTACAACGGGGATGTGTTTCATCGCGGACATTAACCGGCCCGATGCTTGGCACCTTGCCAATAATTGATTTTCCAGAGGTGCAACGACCCCTTTGCGTTTTCCGTCATCGAGTTTCCTCACGATGTGGACTTTTCCAGGAAAAACGACGACAAGTAAGTTTCTGGATCTAAGTTAATCAATTAAATTATTGCTATAGCATTGTCGTATTTAGGCAATCATTAAGGATCTACAACACAAAACTATAATAATCTAGCACTTTATATCCCACCAAACTATGAATGTAATTTGTAAAATATAGATGTAAAATGATTGCACTCTCTAAATTACAATTAGGGTATTTTTAACGATTTGCAGCGGTATACTTGTATAACTGTGATAATTAGTGAATATCCACAGACTTTTAGTGATTTTTACTTCAGAATTAGTGTGTAATCACTGAAAGATCAGTGTATTTATTTCAAGTTATAAGTGATACCTGAAATCAATGTATTTTCACTAATTTCAATAATTTTTCACTAATTATAATTTAAAAAGCCTTTATGAATGTTATACAGTAGTTGTTTCTCTTTTTATAAAATTATATATCTCTCTCTCGTAGGCTAATAGCCGTGAAAACTTTGATTCCGCTACACTAATTAGCGTTAAGTGAGTGCCGTCACGGCTATCGGTTTGCAGGTGGAGTTGGCTGCCTATTCAGAATCGATACACGAAAGTATGTCAACTATAATCGCGGTCTCGCGGTACTCACGTTGCGCGCGTGCCCCAGTGCACGCTGTTGCCCGTTTCATTCACGATCCCCTCGACCATCTTCCTCGACGATGCGCTCGAGGCATCGTAACGACATATGTTAAAAATAACAACTAGCGCGAGCACGGTGATTATCAGACCACGCGAATGGCTGGTAGCCAGTCAACGTAGACCGATCGACACACGCACGTTTACACACAATTTCTAAATAAAGAAGTTATTAATTTTATTTCTTTCGCTCCTCAGAATAAGCTGCAGTTGCTTGATTAATAGTTTTATATAGTTTTAAGTATTTATAATAAGAGTATTTTGAATTTAAAACTAAAACGTTTTTAAGTATTTAAATTAAAAAATGGAAACAACTTAAAATTAATATACCTCTTTTTTAGTTTTTCAATTAATTTTTTTAATTCGTTCACTTATTTATTATTATTATGATTTAGAAATTGCATTGGTTCCACAATTCCAGGTCTAATCCTCGCACAACGGGTACATTCTGAAACTGACATTTTAGCAGATATCATCGTGGGAAGAAAGAGACGAAATTATGAAATCATAATAAATCGATGAGTGAATGCGAAATGGTCAGTGTCGATGATGCTTTCGAATTCTTGCATAAATAAACGTAGGCTAACGGATTGACTTCGGGCAATTTTTCGCACATTACGGCTTACAATATTATAAAGATAAGAGGAGTTAATAAATCAATCCCGGGACTCTAGGGATTGACGCTTAAACAAACCTTTAAACGTTAGCCTCTACGGAAAAATGGAAGATGAGTCGGAATGAGACGCAAATTAGAACTTATCTTGCAATTTGTGACATATTACGGATTGTTTTATATTGTGCACATATTTTAGAAAGAAATTTGTCGTGAGATGATCTCTCTCGCTACTCATCCCGAAGAAATTTATCGCTTAACGAGCGCGTCAAATTTTGCAGGTGTGAAAATCAAACGAGAGATAAATCATAGAACGATTAGTATTTTTTTCGCGGACAATTTTCGCTTCTTTCCATTTCGAATTTTTTTCATCGCAGATACTTCTCCGTTAGATTTTGCCAAAGGTCGCGAGGGGTAAATCAGAATAATGCGGTAATCGTCGATACACTCTGTAGCTCAAGGCAAATTAAATGTTACTTTATTTGCCTCGTCGCGATTGCGTGCGTTGGACTATAATTTTGCGTGTACGTCGTACTCGCGTTGCGCAAGAATATTTTTGTACATCTTTCTACGAGAGAAGAGGTATATCGAACCTTTTGCCAAAGTTACGTAACATCGAGAGTGATGGTATCCTCGCATGTTACGTTATATTACACTGAACAATCTAAAATGACGATCTTCCTGGTTACAACATTTCTGATCGAAAATTCGCGTTCCTCAATTTAAGCCGGATGGAGGACCAAGGTTTCATTATGTATTTGCACTCTTGACGTTGAAGTTCTCTACTCAACCATGTCCCCTCCAGGTGTAATCCTCCGCAATAGTGACTCGGCAATAATTCGAACAAATCATTGAAAAGCAACTTGATTAATTGTAAATTAATTCTATTTGCGCTATTAAAATCAAAAGGTTCCTCCATTATCGGAAGAAGTGCTCGGATAAATAATGTTTGAATAATAACATTACACTGAAAGGAGAACGTTCCTATATTGAGATTATTTTTATTTTTGACATATAATATTGAAACAAGATTATACAGCGTCAAACAGACATAACTTGCTTACACGATGATGTAATTTTATTTAAAAAATCTCATTACCTATTTAATAAAAATTTTTATGAGTTGAGAGGAAAAAATGTTAAATAAAAAGAATAAAATCTTTAATAAATATCTTTAAATAATGAAAGAAAATTTTCTATTATTATTATATTATTAAAATAAATATATCAGTTATTTAGATTAATATTATAATATTAATAAAATAAAAATAAAAATATATTTTACTGAAATTTAATAGTATCAAATTCTTTAAAAAAAGTTTTATATTCTTTCTTATGTGTAAAACAATTATTGATAAATAGAATATATTAATTTTAATTTAATACTATTTTATTTCTGTGTGTTTGTATTTAATAAAAAATGTACAAGAAATCAGTAAGGTAATTGTTTCCTATATAAGTTTCTCAATCGCTGGATACAATTCCGTTTTGCCAAATTGCTGTTTTATTTACAATTTGAAGAAATTAAGTTGTAAGAAAAGATTGTTTATATTTTGGTATTATAACTATAATATGTGAAAAAAAAGAAAATTATTAAAATCAAAATTAAATATGTTAGGACTTTTATCCTTTAAAAGTAATTTGTCAAAAAAAATATTTATGATTAATTATAAAATCTATCATTTATATCATAATATTAAAGTCATAACTCTCTCTCTTTGACGCAATATATCCTATATTAATTATAAGTATATTTTTAACAATTGCCATAATAATTTTTTTTTAGGAATAACAGTTCTAAGAGCCTTCACACACGAATTGACATAACCATAACAATAAGATTGCGATCAATCACGTACTTGATTCAGCCGGTTACGGCAGATTACGGTTACGGTTGCCCAATCCGATGCGTCGAAACCTTATGTTATGGTTATGTCAATTCGTGTGTGAAGGCCCTAACTTAATTTTGATCAGTGTTGCTAATTTGATAGATTTTCCCTTAAAGTTGGATTTTTTGTTCATACTAAAATTTCTTAAAGATGTAAAAAGTTTATAAGATTTTCTGTTTTTTTTTCCACTTAAAGAACCCGTAAACTTTTTACGTGTCTATGTAGTTTATTTAGTTTGTGTTACGTATTTCTGATAAAACCAGAAGATCCCAACTGTAAGAAAAAATCCATCAAATTAAAAACACCGGTTTCAATAAAATCCAACGTGTCATATACATACATATCATAATTACATTCTAATTTTTTAAATTACAATTAACAATTTTCTTTTATGCCCAGTTATGTAACTTAGCTTAACAAAAGTTTAATACCTAAAATCTAGCTCTTGTCACACTTATTTTTAATTTACTTTCTTTGCTATACCGAGATCTATAATTTTATCTTATAACTTTATACCTCTGAACTACAATATTTGTTAAATTTATTCTTTTTTAATCGATACTTTAAGACCAAAGAACAAGTAAATATGAATATCAAAATCAAAAATATTTTCAAGTGATTAGTTGTAGGGAAAATACAGACAAAATAATATGTATAGATAAAATCATATAAAAAGCAAAGTAATTTTTTTATTTTCGACAAATGCGTAGTAGCAATCACTCATGTTTGAGTTAAAATATTATAAAAGAATAAGACTGCATTGTACATGTACAATGTTAACACATATAACATTATTTTCTTATTTAATTCTCAAGTACATTTTGATCTAAATGTAATTGATTGCTTTATTGTTTACCTCTACCGTTGCAACGTTTTATAAGTTAGTGGAACAAAATGAGCAGAATCAATTGTTAATAATATTTTTATTTGTTGTTCATTTGTTGCTAACAATTTGCGAAAGAAAAGAAATTTGTTGCTTTGTTAGTTTTTTTTTTTTAATCAATGTGTCGTTAAAAGAAGATTAAGTTAGCGGAACAATATATAAAAAAATAATAAAATTATACGTAATAATTTAATATGGGAATTTGTTACTAATTTGTTTCTGAAGAAATATTTAATTTATTGCTGCCAAAATTAATTTAAACAATAAATAAAAACAATAAACGTGCAAAGACATAAAAATAAACTATAAAAAATTTGTTACTCGTTTGAATTTGACACTGCGGCATCGTCTGAATTTGTTGCTTTTGAAATATGCAAGTTTTACAATAAAACATAAATTTTAATTTTTTATTATTTCATATACATAACTTGTTGATTCCACACACACGATGATAATTATAGAATTCGCATAACAACAAATTCAGATGATGTCTCAGTATCAAATTTAAACGAGCAACAAATTTTTTTTTTCATATTAGTTTACTCTTGTAATGTGTACGCTGATCAGTTTCTCGATATTGTTTAAACTTTAGTTGCAAGCAATTATTGTAGAATTTGCATATTTCGAGAGCAACAAATTCAGATGATGCCCCAGTATCAAATTTAAACGAGTAACAAATTTTTTATAGTTTATTCTTATGTCTTTGCATGTTTGTTGTTTTTATTTATCGTTTAAATTAATTTTGGGAACAATAAATTAAATATTTCTTGAACAACAAATTAGCAACAAATTTCCATATTATTATTACGTATAATTTTATTATTTTTTATATATTGTTCCGCTAACTTAATTTTCTGTTAAAAGAACATTGATAAAAAAAATTAAAAAAAAAACAAATTTTTTCTTTTGCAATTTTTTAGCAACAAATGAGCAACAAATAAAAATATTATTAACAATTGATTTTGTTTATTTTGTTCCGCTAACTTATAAGATGTTACCATTGCATTCGCAATGATTCATCTGGTCTTCTTACATCATAGGTCAAATAACATACACAGTAATATTTTAAGTACGATGCATGTATGTTGATAAATTGATAAATAAAATTACGTCAAATGACTCTAGTATCGTGTTTTGATCTGCATATGCGCCATCCGTCAGTTTGCATTTTAATGCAAAATATTTGGGTGACAAAAAATTCATCGAATCTTAGGTAAATTTAACAAAGTATTTTCTTGTATTTTTTATTTTAATTAAACGAATGTATTAATATATGATGTTGTATTAATATATGGTATAAACAATTACTACAATATATTTTTACGCTGTTATTATAATATATATATGTAGTGCAATTTGGACAAAACAGCATATACAACTAAATAGACAAACTAACATATTATTGAGTATGTCAATACCGAAAAAACCAATCGAGGAAAAGAGGAGAACAATACAAAAAGAATTGTTTTAAATCACGAAATGTGTGTGTGTGTGTGTGTGTGTGTGTGTGTGTGTGTGTGTGTGTGTGTGTGTGTGTGTGTGTGTAAAGAAGAGAATAATTTAAATTATTAGACATCACAAAAGCGTTTCGCGCGTGCTATGTAGCTTTTCATTTTTTATTAAAAAAAATAAATTAATAACTTTTTAAATCTACACCAATTATTGTTTGCTAATCCCACGATGACAGCTATTTATCGCAAATTAGCGCAGTAAGAGAACCAATCAGTGTCGCGGAAGAAGGATGACATTTTGATAAACTCGAATATCAGTTTTATACTATTTTTAAAAATAGATTTTAAAACTTACAAACGGATAATGATAATTTATTGCAACGACTTATGTTTTCAAGCTTGAAGAATGTTGATTTGAATGCGTAAAATGTAAGCAATAGATTCACGCATCTTGTATTAACAAGTCCAAAAGAACTAAAATATTTGCGAGCTGTGCAATTAAACTACATATTATATGTCATTTTGTCCATCTTAATAAATTTTTGTCGATATTTTTATAAAAAATTATATCTTTATTACTTTTTAGTTTTTAATTTACTTAAAATTAGTTTAATTAAACAATAATTTTTATTTATAGAACTTATCAAAGAGAAATTATATATGATATTAAAAAGTTTCTTTAACAAAACTCTGTCATTTGTTTTTTCATATTTCCTCTATTTGTTTTTAATCTCTTTCAAATTATATTTTTTAAAAATTATAGCAATATAAAAAATCATATTAAGTACATATATAGTTTTGTTATCGACTTCTGTAGTCGACTCGTGAAAACATTTGGTGTGTATAAAAATTTTAGACTTTGTACGTATAAAATAAGGATGAGGCGCACTTGGAATTTTAGCAAAGAACAATACTGTGTTTTTAGAATAAGCCTAGGAACTTTAGAAAAAAAGTTTTCCGTGTTTAAGGGGATTCTATCTGTTTTATCGACAGAATTGTACAATTTGTTCCAAAATCTTTCTCCACGATTAAAGTATAGATGATAACAGTGTGCGGAATACATAAACTTTAATTCTAGAGAAGGATTTCTAAATCTATAAAAGAAATACATACAAAATTTTATTAATGACGTGCCTAAATGACTTTACATTATCGATCAAGTTTGACGAGCAGTTTAGCATTCCCTTAAGGAATAAGACTATATCCGTCAAATTACAATCCGTAAAAAAGTTATTTATTGGATCAAATTTTGTTCATTTAAGCGCTTTTACTAGAAATTTGTAGCGGTAAAACAGAGGACTTTAGGATTCCCTTAATTTTTTGATTTTAAACAAAATTCAACATGTCACATATCAAACTGTATTATAGCCTAAATATAAAGCAGCACTTTTTTGCAATTTTAATCGTAAATTTCTCTAAATTGTTACGTGACAAGTAATAAAATTTTTTTAATTATAAAACATTTTTAATGTATTTAAAAAATTTTTGATATTAACATAAAATTTTCTTTTTGCCTTCTTTATTTTGATAGTGTAAAGAATTTTTAATTCTGTAAAGTCAAATTTCAAAAACATTTTTTAATAAAAAAATGTCGGTAATTTTATATCCGTACGATCTATTATCTCGAACAGGTCGAATCTTTTCCGAGCTACGGAATTCAGTTCTGAGATCGACGTAGATTGAGAAAATCGCTACCGTTGCCAGATCACGAAATGCGATGGGTTCGGCGACCGAGGCATCGCGACAGAAATGAAATGTCAATGGAGAAGTGTCCCATTAGGAGGCAAACACATCCTATTAAAGGTTCAAGAGATTGCATTGTTCTTAGCTCGTGTGCCCTTAAACCAGCCAGATCGCGGGGTCGTCGTGACAACGGTGGCCTTTAAATCGGCGACAATAAATCCATATGTCGTCGTTCCCCGCGTGCCCGTATACTTGCGCCGGTCTCACTTCATCCGTCCTCGTAACGTCACTGTACTCCACGGCGAGAATAAAATCTCGGAAACTTGATATGCATCGATAAATAACGAAGCCGTACTAAGTCCTCAAGTCATTCAATTTACAAAAAACAAGATTTCCTTGATAAAATGTACAACTGTACCGGAGGCGTATGTGTCAGCGTAAAGTATCCTCTCTTCCCCCAAAAATTAAATATAAAGTCCACTTAGTTTATTCAGAGAGAGGACACTTTTATTGCTGTATCTAAAAATTTAACTGGATGAAATTTAGAAAATAATTTTATATTGGCTTATCAAAATAATTATATAGGACACTCAAGCATGATAATTATTGTAAAATATTTCAACATTCTAATAATCAACTTAAACGTTTAAGGGGGCATAGCAGTTTGTCGGGTTAAAAAAATCGATATTTTTTTTATTGCATTTTTAAACCTTCAAGAATGTTGTCCTAAAACTGTTTTTTTAAATTCTAATAAGTAAAAAAGTTACACAATATATTTTATCGGGCCGTGCACAGGCGTGCGCTTGCCCTTTTTGACATCCGGGCCCAGCACGCGACACGGAAGGCTCGTATAAGTCGCCGTCTTTCTAAAAATGAACAAATAAAGACAGATCTTGAACAGGAGGGTTCCCTGTATGGCCCAGGAATTGACGATAATAAGTTTAATGAATTCAGTTTTACAATAGAGTAACATCGTTCGAAAATTTTAAACGCGTTTTTCTCAAAACCATGTTTTTAAAGTCTGTAACCATGATAACTTGAAAACGGATCAACCGATCTACCTTTTTTTTTTAACTAAAAGCTTATGAAATTTGCTTGTCTTTGTCGTATCCGATTTTTAAAATTCAAATTTTTTCTATTTTTTTTTTAAACAAACAAAAATAAAATTTTTGGCCGAAAATCGGCATTCTAATTTTAAAGGTTCGCCATTTTGTTTAAAATTTGAATTTTAAAAATCGGATACGACAAGGACAAGGGAATTTACTCTTCTTTAAGATCCCGTTTGGTTTTTGTGTTTCGGATGAACGGGCAAGGAGATATTATGGTTACCGCAGAATCATGCGTGGCGCGCACGGGTAACTACACGACGGTGAAAGGGAGGGGGATTTTTTAACTAAACTAGTACAATAAAATTTGTACGAAAATTACAAAAGGTGTACTTTATTATGCAAAAAGTCTCATTTTTATTGTTAGTCTCTTGGCTGTAAAAAAAATTCATGAAAAATGCCTTTTTTAGTAGCGCCAAACTGCTATGCCTCTTTAATATAATTTTTCTTATAGTTTAATTATTATTTCATAATTATTTAGTAATTAACGTTGTTATTTTTAAATCTCAGGTATTTTAGTAAAATTATTTTCTTTGTTTATTTGATAAAAATCTTTTTAATTGAGTTTTAAAAATAGATTTTTAACTGTAGAATTTAAAAATGCTGCTCCTGCTCAATAGAAAGATTAAATTTAATAAATCAACGATATATTGAGTATATACTTACTCAATATCAATCAAATATATTAAATATTGAGTAGGAGCAATGACGATTTAATGGAAATTAACAGTGTGAAGTAATTGTAATTGTCATTTGATACATGCGTGCTGCATGATAAGTGTGTTGGCCAGGTGCTCTCGGTTTGCCTTCCGAAAAGTAGTGATTCATTTAAAATCAGACATTGTTCTGGATGAATTTGAATCTTTGGCACATAGAACAGACGTGCAACTCTTATGTCATAATAAATAAAAGTAAAATAAATTAACTGAGTCTTAAATTACCGGGAAATATTCAGTAATGATACTAGTTAATAAGTGTAATTAGTAATATAATCTTAATTTAATAATAATATTGATAAAGTGTATTAGGCTTTATTTATAAGATTATATAGATATTTATAAGCAATTAAAATATTTTATTTCTGTTTAATTTTAGTTCTTTAAATGCTTAAAAAGGTTTCAATTTTAAACAATGATTTAGACTCAAAACATTAAGATATTTAAAGTTGAAACATTGCTAATTAGCTCTAAACATTTTAGTATTTTTAATTTAAACATTGTTCAAAAGTCGAACAGCCTTAACTATTTCAGAAACTAAAACACATTTAATATCTCAAAATTCAATACTTTTTTTTTACTATGTTCTTCCCACGCATCATGTACGAAATATACAATCGCGTCGCGTCGCGAGTTTCGAGTAAACGGTAATCGCTCGCGATGATCGTCTCCTCGTTGGTGATCAGAGGGGGAATAGTGCGACCGAACTATCGTCGTTCATGAGGATATATAAGAACGAGGGCTCGCAGGAGCACGGACCCGTCGACAGGACCCGATACACAGTCCCGGTGTGACAGGGTGCCCGCGATATCGAGGCGCTCCCGAGCCGCGCGCTGGGTGACGCGCAGTGCAAAGTGTCATCGCCGGTTTCAGAAGTTATCCTCGCCATATACATCTTCGTTATCGTCGTCATAAATGACAGCTACAATGGGTCATCGCAGAGTTATACGCTCGCTGGTAAGTGTCCCGCGGAAAGAGGCTGTCACGCTGCGAGTGGGAACGCTAACACGCGCGAGGAAACTCGAGTCAGGGGACCGAATTTACGTAATTAAGGGGGAGGAATAGCAATACGTGTAGTCAGATTAAAGTGAAATTTGTAAATTTTATTTCAAGAAAAAATGGAACACAGTTCTGTATTTAGATACACTGAAAATATATACTAGATTGAAATAAATATTCTTTGAAATAGTACCAAGTAAAAATTTTATAAAAAATAAATAATATTTATTTCAGATAGATAAAGATCTAAGTCTATCTTAAATGATTAAAAACCCTCTATTTTTAAAAAACTTTGTGTTATAAGTTAACATTTTATATCATGAATATAGCAAATGACATATCAAAATTAAAATAGATTGTGTCTATTTACTTCTTTCACTGAAATAAATTTGCAAATTGTGCCTTTAAATTATCCATACAAATTTTTTGTTTCCCCTTAATAAAACATTTACGATTTATAAATTCATTTTATTTAGTTTAACACATAAACCAAATCTAGAGGTTTTAACAATCCAATATTAATAAACATATTATCTTCCTAGAGGAATTATGGATCATTAAAGAATTATCTATAATTTTAATCGTAAAATTATTTCTGTTGTAATAACTTCCAATAACTTCGATTGTCGTTAATTTCCAATCAATCCCTTCAAAAGATTGAATAATTTCTTATTTGTAATTTCTTTGATTTCTCAATTTTTTTATTTTTGAATAAATAGAACCTTATTCGTGTGTTAAACTCACAAGTTTTTAATTAAAAGTCTATCCGTGAAGTCTATCAGTGAAGAAAATAGAGAAACGCGACTCGTCGAGATTTGTACCGCCGTAAATTAATCCTCGGTGAAGTTCTTCGTACTAAACGTGAGACTCGGTGGCTACCGATGATCCACGCAGATGCTGCGTGCCTTTCCCGGCTAATGGCGAATCGCTCATAAATTTCACGTCGCAACCTGTGTTGCAGCGCGCGACGCATTTGCACCTTTGTGAAAAGACGTGCAGCATCTCGCTGACTGAATATCGTTACACCATACATGCGACGTAATCCAATAAATATGAAGTAAAACAAAATAAAAATCCTGCTATATTGATATTTCTAAAGTTGCGCGTACGATTTACATCTGTGGGTTTATTTTAACCACTCGTCGGAAGCACGTCGGAGTTTTATTAATCTTTTTAAAGTTTATTAATCCTTTGTAAATTCACGCAAAACGTATATATCAGTTTAATCTCTAAAATAAATAAAAAATTAATAAATTATTAAGTATATTAATTTAAATGTAAATTTAATTTTGACATATATATTCCCAACAAACAAAGATATAATTACTATATGGCATATAGTAATATAATCCTAGATAACAGAGCATATTTATAAAAAAACGTATAAAACATTTGTAATAATTATTTGAAAAAATATTTACAAAATATTTAACTTTTACTTATCATAAGTATGTGTATAAAATACTTAATCTATATTTTAATAGCATCTGTAGAATAAAAATTTTGATTCTTTTTCTTTATGTGTATAAAATATGTATAAAACGTTTATATATTTAAAAAAAAAAGCATTAATAAATATATTGTACAATAATAAGTTAAATTATCAGAACAGTATGTAAATAATACACGAAATAAAAAGGAAATACTATTTCTCTATTGAAACAAAATTTTGTGCTAATAATTATATTAATTATTAAATATACTTATATGTATATTACATATATCGGTCTAACATTTAATTTATTATATTATTTAATATACTTGTGGCCTGAAAAAATTCTCTGAAATTAGTATTGAATATTGCGATAAATGCCACATGTCAAATTGATATAATGCTCGTCAAAGAATAAGGGAGTTCCAAGTTTGAATGAGTGAGTCCCAGATACGCACAAATCGAAACTGACACCACCAATCAAATTCTATAAATTTATCCTGATAAACTCAGCAATCTCATTGTCCGTTTCGATCTGTGCGCATCTGGGACGCTCCCGTTTGAACTCTGGCTGGAACAATATTTTTCACAATACGTTTTTTACAGTCTTTAAGCTGCTTGTAGCATCGTTATTAAATCTAACGATTATAAACTAATTCGAGATATTATTTCTACCTTCAGTTTACAATAGCATTTCAAGTACGACAAACCATTTTGCGGCACGCAATTTATAGAGATGAAAAATACATTTAATAATTAATATAAAATTATCATTATTATTATAACATCAAAATCTGATCTGACCAAGAAATGACAATTTCCTCTTATTTCTTATATTAATAAATATATACATATGTATGCTGTCTAAGATGATATTATATCCATATTATACAGCCGTTATATTCGTGGTTTGATGAGCTTAAATGCGATAATTATTGTGCCAATCAATAGTCAATTTATGTACTAGTTTAAACTCTACGTAAATTATTAAATACGTCGGTTTTTCATAAGCGTGCAAATATCGACAATTGTTAGTCCATTCGACGGCTTGATATTCCCAATGAATGTCAATTAACAATTTCTATTAATCCTCGATTACGCAACGAATTCTTTTCGCCAACCTTTCCATACGTTTCCGTCTCACGTCTACATTTCTCTCTCCGAGCGGCCGATTAACATCAACGCTCGACTCGCCTACGACACTTTTAAGTGTCAGTTCTGTTTCTCTCGCGGAGATAAAAGATACCGCCGTTAGCGCTAGAGTATCCGACGTAATATACCAACAGGGGTTGAAAGTTCATCGTCGGCGCGAGATTCGCGAGATTCTCGTTGTGCCTTCCAGGGGGGCCGACCCAACGATTATTGCATCTTCGTTAACTCGCGGCCGGTTATTGGGCCCCGAAGCGTTCAAAACGCGGGCCGCGTTCATCGATTAAATAGAAAGTGTCCTTTCCCGTAGGATCCACCTCCACCGTCGCACTATATGAAACACCGTTGCGAGCGGCGATTCTCGACTGATTATCCAACGCGACGCGATGCGGTGTCACGGGGTCATCCACGGCAATATCCGATTGTTCCGTAGATAGATGCGGTTCATTAATTTTCTCAAACAGCTTAAAGACGCGCTACTAATATCCTTCGATTTGCAAAATTACCTATTTCTTTTTTGAGAAAGAAGTCCTGGCAAGTCTCGGAAACGGATCTACAGAGTTTTGTTTTCTAATTTTTCTTCATTGTGGAATTGTATAATCTTTTAAGTTACAAAATTAGCTTTAAAACAAATAGCCCAATGTTATTTGTAGCGCACAATTGAGAGCAAACAGAATTATAAATAACACTTTATAAAAGTGTTTGTAAAAATTAATTACATATAATTAAATTAAAATTATAAAATAATTCCGTATTAAAGTTAATACCCTTTTTGCAATTTCAATTGCCCATAAAATTACGATTATTTAAATCAAATGTAATATATAAACATTAATATAATACAAGTATACATTGTATGATATTGTGAATTACTTTTAAATTACTTTTCAAACCACTCTTATATATTCAATTCTTTTTTTGTAGTTATTTAGACGTATTAAAAAATTATTTTACATGATTTAAAATGTCCAACAATCTTTTTATTATTAAAAAGAATTAATGTTTTGGTCACTTTGGTCGTGTTTATTTTCAACTTTTCTCTTCAAAAATTTGTAAAGAATAACTCCCACAGATTTGGTGTTTGCTATCATTTCCGGCGATTCTCGCTGAGAGGCTATCCCCGGATCAAAAGGCACCGCAGTTCGCGCGCGGCTCCGGCGGCCTCATCTTGAACCCGCCCTTCGAAGATGAGCAGAAGACAGTCGCGGGTCCACCGGCCACAAGTGTCGTCAACGAAGACGGTGTCCAGCGGGAGGAGATGGCCACTCTGAAACTCGTGGACGGCGAACTGGTTCGAGTGGTGGAGGGTTCCTACTCTTACAAGAGTCCCGAAGGAATCCCCGTTTCCGTTCAGTAAGAATTCAATCCTATTTGCTGTTTTTTTTTAAATAATAATTTTGTTACATTATAAGATATTTGATTACTTAAAATACAGTTTTTTGACTGCAAATAAGTAATTTATTTATACTTACAATTTAGTTATGTCTTGCTTATTATTAAAACAAATAAAGATTTACATAACTATAATCTTTGTATAAAAAAAAATTTTTTTAATATTTACTTTTTACGTTACAATATTTTAAATTAAAGAAATCTTATTTAAATTAAAACTAAAATTTTATAAATTACTATATATATTTAAAAAAAAATTTTTTGAATGTATACATTTTTTTCTTAAATCTTATAAATATTTTTCTTTTATTTAAGAAAAACACAATTAAAGAAGTAGTACATTTTTTATTTTAACAAATATTTTTTAGGACATGAAAACATTTATTATTACATGTGTTAACAACGCAATTAATCATGCAATTGCAAATTTATGTTTATACAATTATTTTTACAATTTTTGGGCATTTATTTGTATTGCGTTTATGTCATTTCAGATTGTTTGTAATTTATAAATAATTTGTGATTTTTAGAAAATTATAAAATACAAATGAAAATTTAAAATTAAACGTTGCTATAAATACAAAATTATAAAATTGAATTGTATTTTAAAAATTATTTAAATAACGAAAGTTGTTCCTACCAAGTATTATTAAAAATAATTCTACATGACTAAACATAGCAGACTTGTATTCAAATATAAAAGACTCTCGTATGAAATTGCTTATAAGCTTGATAAATCAGAAAAGATATACGCATATATTTATACATAAAATCTTAGCAGTTTACTTTCACAATGTGTTTCAATATCGCTGTATTATTGAAATTATATCGCATAGCTATATTTTATGTAAGTTGGGCTGACTTTCCGAAAACTACGTCCAATTTACATAGTTCTTAATAAAAATGTTTTAAACGACCTTGTAATGACTATTCTTGAATAGATTTTTAACAATGAAAAATATAAAGGCAGGAAATGTTTAAACGAAATTATATGTCAATAACTGTGCGATTCCACATAGGTTTTCGACTTTCCATTCGAAATGATTTTTATCCTTACTTCCACTTAAATCAATACACTTTTAACTAAAATATCAAAATATATCAAAAAATGTAAAATGTATCAAAAAATAACTAAAAGTATTTATTTATGACATATATTTTTTTATTTAAACATTTTATGCCTTTATCTTTCTCATCGCTAAAAATCCATTTAAGAATATTTATTTTAAGAATATTTAAAGTATTTTCACTAAAAACTATATAAACTGGGCGTAAGTGATATGCGAAAGTTTATCCTTAAATTGCAATGTTATTCTATGTCACATAAATATACAATAAATTTTGCATTTGCAAGCTATGTCGCAGACGAAAACGGGTACCGAGCCGGATTCAGATTGGGAGCCGCCGCGACCGGAGTGATGATGGAATCTCTTATCAGACCTTTAGGACCCACCGTCGGATCTATAGGACCCAATATCGGACCACGCATTGGTCCTCCGGGACAAGGAGGAACTACATATCTGCCATCGAAGCCGAACGTTGACCGGAGTTACTTACCGCCTCAATAAACTTGACGGCTGGCTTTAACACGCTTCCGCATTTTGTGGGCAGTGTAATCGATGGAACAGAAGAAGTTGCAATATCGATACCTCTCACAGAAAGATGGGACAATTTTCTCTGTACAGAAATGCCGAGCCGCGAGTGGTTTTCGGCTGAACAACTTAACTACGGCTTATTTAAAATTATTTAAAAAAGATAAAATTGAAGGATATAACAGAACTTTGTACCTTGACTAATTCCTGTTATTTGTTTTTAACTGTCTTAACACTTGTGTGTAATATATTGAAATATTTAATTTGAGAATCTTAAAGTAAAAAAAAAGAACAAACACTTCAAAACATTTGATAATGAATAAATGATAATCTTTTGAAAAACAGTCTTAATAATATCTTTAAAAAGTGTTTATATTTTAAATTTATGAAGTTTTCTAAAGAAATATTTTAAACTTAGGATAAAGTTCCAAAAACATCTTACCTCCGATTTTTTTGAAACTACGTATTCTTACGTATTTTGGGGCTCTGATTACGAATATGATGGTGAATATTGAAAATTTAACTTTTATGGCAAAAACCATGAAAAAAACCATAAAAATCATGATTTTTTCCATTTATTTCCGTAAATAATGGGAATTTCTAAAAATAATTTAAACAAAAGTTATAGACCTTATCGAAATACATATTTTATATCTTATGTATTTTTGTAAAAACAGTAGTTTTTGAGAAAAACAACGTTAAATGTTCAAAACTTTATACAACTCATTTAACATACGTCGAGTTTTATTAGGTAATTTTAATGCTTTTAACTATATTTAAGTACGTTTATTTTATATATGTATATATATATTTAAGTATGTAAATAACACAACCAAAATTATAAACATATTAAAAAAAAAGATTTATAAAAAAAAAGATTTTTACTAAGTTTTATTGAAATCGGAGGTAAGTCGTTTTCGGAACTGTACGCAAACTTTTTAAAATTTTGTTTTTTTTTGTGGAAATTATAGAATATGAAATCCTAAAGTGACTAAATAACGGTAATAATAATGTACAAATAGGAATATTTCAATAAAATGAAAGTTATTTAACGATAAAACTGCTTACAAAAAACCTAATAAAGATTTAATTAAAACGCTGATTTCTAAAATTAATAATTTACTAAAAGAATGGCGTGACAAGGTCATCATTGATGATACAATGATTGTTATAAATTAATTTGTACTAATAGCAATCTCCCGAGATGCAATGGACTATCAAAGTCGAGTTTTCTCTACGCATCATAATATCCACTCTAAGAAGTTCACTGTATAGCGCGTTTTATTTGTGACATATTATACAATATTTATTAATTATCATGTCAAAATCTTACATTAAGAACAATTGGACATTTGTCAACGTAATTAAAAATTAGATTTGGACGAATTAATATTCTTGGATGTAACTTCGTTGTTCACAAACGTTCCGAAAGAATTAATTAGTGAAAAAATTATTAAAATTATTAAAAAATTGTAGACTGCTATTTCATTAAACACTAAATTTTTATGCGATTAAATTGATCCTAGCATCTTCAGATTTAATAGTGAATACTACACTGAAAAAAAAGAGTTGAACCTATCATGATGAATACTAATACGAAAAACAGTTGAACTTACCAAATTTCCATAATTCAACGAGACTCTTTTTTCAGTGTATGAACAGATCTTTGACAGTCCTTTGTGATCGCTAATTTTGATTATTATGAACCATTTGGAACATGAGTGTTTAACGCAAGTAAACTTTAACATTCCCGTTTTTTATAGATGTGTTAATGTCATTTCACAATTTTACCGAAAAACAAAATAAATGAAGTTCTTGATTAATACATAACATTCCATAACCAGTGACCATATTATAACGTCTAAAGAGTATGTAAAGATATAATTTAGACGGTTATCCCTCAACACAAAATACACGAAATATCGTAAATTCCAGGCCGTCTTTTCCTCTCTAATAAATTCCTTGCAAATGTAGTGAGCATATTCAATGCTAAATAACAATGACAAAATAATGTTACAAAATGTTTCAATGTAAAATAGTCTATATTTCTTGCCAGGATTGCGAGGCTTTTTACATGGGCTGATCTAAAAAACAATTAAATACGAGAATCAAAGAGTACAAATCCAACATTAACAAAAAAAGTGGATCACCATCTGTCTTTAATCATAAAATGAAAACATCACATGAATTTGATTAGCAATATGTTAATAAACATAGTTCTTATAAAGTAAGTTTTCCTATTACGAAAGGCTTATTTTTTAAATGCTACACATTAAACGACAAAAACTAGGTTTAAATAGACAAAGTGACAGAAAATGCATATTTACAGATTTTAAATTTATTATCACAATTACAGTCTTATTATCTAATCTTGGTATTAATTCCTTTTTTCTTCCTTTCGTTCTCTTCTTGCTTTTCTCCTTCTTTTCCTCATTACTCCCTTCCTTTGCACCAACGCCAAATATCTTGATGTTGCAGTTAAGTTGTCAACAATCGTGCAGCAATTAATTTAAACAAACTCGAATCAAAATGAGACAGCATTATGTCTGTTAGGTTGAACTCGTATTTTAATTTTAACAATAGCAAATTGATAGCAACATGTCAGCATCAATTTGTTATCAATCATTTGTTGTTGCCATATTGCTGTTATATTGCAAGTAATATAATATATCATTATTGCTGACCGTTTCCTTTTTTAAACGTCCTCAACTGATTGTATCTATAAGTAATCATGTTGCTAAATTCGTAATGTGTTTTATTTCGATGTCTACAAATGTATGACAAATCCATAACAACACATGCAATACATATTAGTTTGCTCTAAATGTTACATCACGCTTGGTTATCTGGGTATCGACAAGTATATTGATCTTTTTTTTATTTATTTGTTTCATCTGGTCCACATGGTTCTAGATTCGGTAATTATTTAGTTTAGGGGAAGCAGCTCCGATGACCTCGACTTTGACATATGTTATCAATGATTGAGGGTGACTTAGGAGAGTAACCCTCAAAAGATTTTAGCCGTTGCTCGTCGTGATTCATTAAAAAGTTATTAATAAAAAAAGTTTCATAAATACGACACATGATAATTATTCAGTATAAGAGTATGTCACATGAGCGAAACAATGTCCACGCTTGTATTTTATCACAAGGGTTTGCGATTTCAGATTTGAAATTGTGATCAAATCGCGACTTTAAAATGTTTGGTTAAGTTAGGTTAGGTTAGAAAAAAATACGACGAGGGGGTGCAGGGAGAGGGACGGAGCCCCTTCTCCGCCCATATGTTCTCTGTACCACCCTTTGCATATAGATTAACAAATATGCAAATCACGCATTTCATATGTTATTAAATAATATAAAATATTTAATTCATATCAAAAGGATTATCCAAAGGTGTACTTCCTAGTTCTTCAAGTATGTCATTAACTTATGGCAGGCTAGGTAAGAGAATAATGACAAATGTTATAATTTTATTTTAATATTGTATTGCAATTGTGTGGCAATTAAGGGGTTACACCAACCTAGACGGTCGAAAAACAGACCTAACTTTGATATTTTATTCCTCCTAAACGGGTAGTGGGAATTAAATGAAATTTTGTGTGATTATTGACTTATGTTTCGACAGTATAAAAAAATTTTTTTATTAAACAATGGCGACGGAAAGCAGAAATATGGCCGCCGACACACATTGAGGTTTGGAAAAATGCATTTTGCGGTGACCACTGTCCCGTCTAAACAATCCATCTAAAACAAAAAAACAAAATGGTGTTTTTAAGCTAACAGTAGTGGTTTGTCGGTGACGATCGCCGATTGTCGATTTTATCGTTTGTTACAAAATGCGATTAGTTGAAGTTAAAATTAAAAAAAAAAAACGAAAAATTTTCGTCCTTTTCATTTTTTAATTTTTAATGAAGATCGATAAAAAAAAATAGATAGTCACCGACAAAAGAATGTTTCTGAGAGTATTGTGTAAAAATTTGAAAACGATCCATCGATTAGTTTTTGAGATCTGGTGGTCACCACTTTGAAAACCATGTTTCGAGAAAAACGCGTTTAAAGTTTCAAGTTTAGTTCTACTATTGTTAACAGCCGAATTTTGCACTTTACCTCTAGTCGGCAATTCCGGGGCCATATGAGATTTCTTCCACATCAATAGCAGCAGCGCTCTGTGAAGACTTCTGTTGACGGCGAGCAATCCTTCCTTCGCGCGTCGCCTTCTGCGCTCGTACTTCGGCCACATCAATGCGCGCTCGGTCTTGATTTTCGCAATATGCAGCACAATTCTTTTATTATCATTAATAAATATGCGGCAGCATCTTCATTAAATGTGTATGCAGCAATATTGGCAGCAATTTGCACAACGTGTGCACCGCTATGCTGCACTTTTGGCGCTATGCGCCAAATCAGATTGTTCAAACTTTTGTTAACGTTTTGCGTAAATCCACCGACGCATTTCTCCAGTAAATTATCACTAGAAAATTGTTTTCAAATATTGGACGAATGGCTTTAATCACATCATCGTCCAGTGGCGATTTATGTTGATATTGCTCCAATTCGAGCACTCGAACGCTCGATCCCGTTTTACTCAACTCTCTGTAATTCCGGCATTTTTTCAGATATCAACATAAAACTTTCAGGATATATTCTCGAAACTTGAAGCTTCAAGAAAATGTAATTTAAAAAAAATCGAGTTTTTTTTTCCTAGGTTGGTGTAACCCCTTAAAGGTATCGTACAACCATCTTTTTTAGATTACTGAAATAAATGAAAAGCGTGAAATCTGATCTGAAACAATTACAACAAAGTATACAGACTATAAATCTCACTCAACTAACTTGCTGATGATGTGGTCGCAGGCTGTAATATAGAAAATATGTTTATGAATGTCAAGGATCATCTGTATGTCTTATGCCCGATTTCTTCATGTCCAGTTATCTTGCGGTTAAAATTACCCAGGAGATAAACTACCAGATCCATGCACGTAATTGGTTAAACTTGATATTTATCCTCCGGATAACTTTATCGGAAAGTGAAGAAATCGGGCATTAGTCATTTAGTAACTGTCATGCATTTTGTGCCAACCCGATATATGGATTGCAAATTGTAATCTCTTTTGAGAAACACGCGTACGATCGAGGATCGCCGCGTTTAAAAAATAACGGTCTTATTAACGCCCGTCTTAATAACGGTCTTATTTTTTCATTTTTTTTCTTACTTAAAAACTTCCAGCTGCGTAGAATCGTAAACGTGCAAGTAATTGTAATACGGGAGGAATAGGATTCGAAAACCTCGTTTGCTTATTTTATAAATAGCACAAAATATTATCATAAATATTTATAAATATTTTACAAATTTATTTTAAAACAAATATTTTTAAAGATTATATAATTATTTTTATAAACCATTTAGAAATAATACAAAAATTATTATTAACAATATATAGAATATATTTTTTAAATGTACTGAAAAATATTTATGGTATATGAACTCGAAATATTTTTGTATTCTTTAATAATAATATTGTAAATATTTATTTTAAATATTTTTATAAGTAACAAAAATGATTTATTGGTTAGACACAACTGGCTAAATTTATTTGAAACTTCTTATAACAACGACGTTTCGACCATGGTTTTTGGTTTTTATCAAGTGGTAAATAATTTAATACAAATCCACACTTAAGGCATTGTGTCCACAACAAGCCCGGAAATCTGTACAATAAATTAACAATATTTAATGTAGACGACAACATTACAATAAGTTATAAAATCAAGTTTACATTCTTACGTGTCTTTTGCGTGTTCTATGGGATATAAAGTCGTAAAAATTTATTTGTCAATTTTGTTAGATACAATAGTTTTGAAACGTTATCAAAAAAGCACGTTAGCACTTGGCAGCGGACAAATAACGACTGACTTGCGATAAAGATACCGGGTATCTATATTGTTGTTATTATTCTGTCATATGTCCCGGGCAAAATCTGTATCTTTTTGCAAGTTTATTGTATTGTTCTGTTTTTTAATAAAAAACATTTTAGCTATTTCTCTTTTACGTGTATGCTTTTCTTTGTGTAGGATCTCCGGATTAGACCAATCAAATTCGTGGCCTTGAGATACACGATGTTCGCTTACTACTGACTGATTATCAACGTGCTTTTTGATATCGGATTTGTGTTCTTTTATTCGGGTCTCAAGGTGTCTCTTTGTTTGACCTGCATGTATGTAGCATTACAATCCAAGCAATTAATTCTATACACAATTTCTGTCTGTTTGTCAGAATGTAAACTATCCTTTCCTCTTTTTATAACACTGTTTAATCTCTTCGGAACCGTATACAGAATGTCAAATCACAGTCTTTCAACGTACGACCAACACTATTGCTAAGTCCCTTAACATATGAGATGGTTATGTAAGTCTTTTTGTCAATGGTGGTCATTTTATTATCATTAGGCTCTCACGTGTCACTATGACGCCTATGTGGCTTCAATTTTTCCTTTATGTGTTTTCATAAATGTTTATCATAATTTTTTTTATACAAACTCGGACATAAAAATGTGTACAAAATATTTATCATAAATATTTTTCTTTCTTATAAATATTTTATAAATATTTTATAAATATTTTATAAATATTTTGTGCTATCTGGGTGGTTAAACTTTCTTCAACATTTGGTAAAAATTGCAAAACAGCTTCTTTAGAGAACCGAAAACGACGTTTAAATTCCTTTTTATTCTTTTATTAAAGTCAAAAGGGTTATGTCCATTCCACATAGCACGGAATATTACGATAATATCACAGAAATATTGTTTTCCCATTACAATATTATAATGAAATATAGTATAAATATTGCAGAAATATTACGAAAATATTACTACAATATTAAAATGTCTGCCGAAATGGATCACAGTAATATAATGATGATGTATCATGAATGTATTACTGTAATATTGACGTATTTTTGTAATATTATATTTTTATTTTTTATTTTTCCATATTTTTTTATAATATTTAAAATTTTTTAAAAATATTTATAAATTATAAAATAATACACATTTATAAAATAATAAAGTAATGTAATGACGTATTAATGTTAATGATTACGTTTACACATTATCCTTAATCAGATTTAGTAAAATTGGTTGTTAGCCTGGCCAATCACAGTCATTTCATTTTTTTTTAAATGTAATTGAAATCTAAGCAGTATCGATGTTCGTTAAACTTGATTAAAAGGTAACGTGTAAACGTACTCATTAATGACATTTTAACATTAGGTTGAGTTTAAAAATAGCTGGAGTAAGCTTTAAGCCGTAAGAAATTAATCACAATCAATTATTTTTCTCATTTTTGTCTGTGATTTATCAATTACTTCCCATACAGCACAAAGCTCCGATTAAGCTCTCAGGGAGTTCATTTTGCTGAGCTCCCGAGAAGCTTACAAAATTCGACAAAACAAGCTCCCAGGGAGTTCATTTTGCTGAGCTCCCGAGAAGCTTACAAAATTCGACAAAACAAGCTCCCAAGGAGTTCATTTTGCTGAGCTCCCGAGAAGCTTACAAAATTTGACAGAACAAGCTCCCAGGGAGTTCATTTTGCTGAGTTCCCGGGGAGCTTACAAAATTCGACAAAACAAGCTCCCAAGGAGTTCATTTTGCTGAGCTCCCGAGAAGCTTACAAAATTTGACAGAACAAGCTCCCAGGAAGTTTATTTTGCTGAGTTCCCGGGGAGCTTACAAAATTCGACAAAACAAGCTCCCAAGGAGTTTATTTTGCTGAGCTCCCGAGAAGCTTACAAAATTTGACAGAACAAGCTCCCAGGGAGTTCATTTTGCTGAGTTTCCGAGAAGCTTACAAAATTCGACAAAACAAGCTCCCAGGGAGTTCGTTTTGCTGAGTTTTTAAGAAGTTTACAAAATTTGACAAAACAAACTCCCAGAGATTGAACATATCGGGTAAATTAATGTACTTCATGTATAGTCATAAGCCGCGAGTAGTTCGCAAGATCACCACTAGGTGAAGGCACGGCGCTCTTCCTTCTCGTGAGAAAATTTACTCCAAAAGGCTTATAAAAGAAAACCATCACTCACGGCTTACCTAGCAGTTAGTACTTCACTAGCAGCAAAGTGTAATATATATTGTTTTTGTTACACGAAGAGAGTTCGTGGACCTTCGCAACTCAGAGAGAGCTTCCGAAAATTGAGAAAATATAAAAATAAAATTTTTTCCGGCAGCTCCAATGTCCGCTTTTAAGAACTCCCTGCGAGCTTCAAAATAATTCCCGTGAAGCTTTTATATAAGCTCCCTGATAGTTTCATCTAAGCTCTCAGGGAGCTCCCAAAAGCGGACATAAGAGCTCCCGGAAAGCTTATATAAAAATTTCCCAGGAATTACTTTGAAGCTCGCAGGAAACTCTTAAAACATGATTTATAAACTCCCTGCGAGCTCAAATGAAGCTCTCAAGGAGCTCTCAAAAGCGGACATAGCAGCTGCGGGCGAATCTTTTGGAAGCTTAAATGAAGCTTATGAAAAATTTTGTGAGCTCCTCGGGAGCTCCCCGGGAGCTCCCCGTGCTGTATGGGTTACGGTTTAAAGCATATTAACACTTATTATAAACCCTCACTTAATTTAATGTGAATGATATCAATTCTAAAACGTATTGCTATTTAAAATGTAATATCGCTACAATATTTCAATGTTATTTATAAACGTGTAATATGTCAATAATATTTCTGTAATATTTTACTGTAATACGTAATATTGTTGATATATTGCAATTTTGCTATGATGTTACTGTAATATTCCGTGCTACACGTATGTGGGATCTCATATATATCGTTTCGCAGCACGCACTGTTTCTTCTTCCTCTTCTTCTTCAATGTCCGAAAGCTTGGAAATATCATCCAGATAATGTATGTAAATTGATATCTTGTAAATCCATAATGTACACAAAGGAAACAAGTTCAATTTCCCGAACGTTAATACATGTAAAGCAAGCAAAACAATTAGGTTAGCATATTAAGTCGAGTTCGGACACGACTTGGCAAAGATCATCTTATTTGCTATCGTATACGTCAAATAAGATTATCTTAAATGACTATGAATTCATAACTAATAAGATAGCCTAAGTCCATGCTTATGTGAAATAAGCTGTGTTCATGAATCATGTTAAAACGTTCTGAAATAAAAGCATCTTCGCTAAGTTATTACTTGAGACTTTGCTTAACTTCCGCCTTATTCTTCGACCATGAATCTAAAGCGAACTTAAGACGGTCTTAAATATAAGAACGGACTATGAATACCGGCCCTAGACTTGGCTTCAGTTGTCTTATGACTCATATAATACACCGATTTTCTTAAGAAACCCATAAGCGATTTTCAGATCTGATGTCGCTTTTCCAAATTTTCCGACAAGTTGAAAACTTTTATTCATTGTTTTGTTTGTCTATTCAATCAAGGCCCAAAGATTCATAGCGGTGCCGCTTCGCAATATTGCTTTATGAAATAATTCTGTAAAATATAGTCAAGTTTAATATTATTAATTAATTTGTCATAAAATTTGTCTTGTTTTCTTTTTACTTTAGTATCATTTAGGTTTAGTCTAGTAATATAAGGGCAACTTTAGAATTATCTTAATTCTTTTAGTTATTATTTTTTAGCCATTTTAAAATTTATTTTACAAAATATTCGAGAGATTATTTTCCGCTAGCTACGGTACAAAGGTAGCTCCGTCTTCAGACAAACGCAATACGTAATTTATTGTTAGTATGCATCTAATCGAAAATGTTACACGCATGTACGCATTAATTGAGTGTTCATATAATTTCACGTATCTGCCGACATGATTTAAATTAAGCTTGCTTGTTTTTTTTTTTTCGTTTTTCTCTAGTTATATCATATATAGCAATGATCGGAAAGTAAAAGTAATGTAATATTTTAGTCGATTTTAAAGTCAATTTTTTAAATAAAAGGTATTAACCTTAATAAATGTCAAGGAAAATTTTGACATGGAGTTGTTAGAGTTTAATTTAGCGAGGAAGACAATTCTGCAGTCAGTTGAAACTGTTTTTAAATTTAATGCATATCTTATTGTCAGAAAATATTAAAAAATCTGTGCGGGATAAGAAAATTAATGTAGGAGAGATTATATTGGAAGTGATTTGTGTTCTGTCTATGACACGAGAAACTTACAAAATTTAATATAATAACAACAATATGTTTTGTTTTTCTGCTATTTTATTTGCATTATAATTTTATAATTAATTTTAGTGTAATAAATTCTCAGTTATAATGGTATTTAATGCTATTTAAGGAGTCTTACAACACTATTTGTTAGTAACGAATAGTATTGCATGATTTATTGGCTTATTGGAAACTATATATTTTCCGTACCATAATCTTCATATTTCTATTATCTAAAACCAACCCGTAATTTAAAGAAAATAATGTTCATTCCATTTAAATATATTTTTGAAAAAAAAAACAAGAAAGAATATTGTAATCGCAAAAAGTAAGAGAAACTTAAACTACGTAGTTTGAGTTTAGCGCCGTAACTTATTTTTCTTTTCCTCCCAATTCCATCTCTCTTCTCCTTTACGGAAGAACTTTCATTTGTGAGTTTATATCGATATTTAGATAATTGTATTTTTTCTGTGGTGAACTAGTTACCGGTAACCATGCATTTGTAGCAGGCGTTAGATTCCTAAATCACATTGATATTTATTAATACATGCATTATAAAATTGTAATATAGTAATTAAAAAAACATTTTTGAAGTATGATAAAAAGAAATTAAATTTCTCGTACCCTGTTTTGGCAAAATCTGTCCACATTTGCGTTAAGTAATTCCTCATCTTACCATCTTTCAAATCAATGGCAGGTAAAAGCATACCTAAATCTTTTATCAAAGAAGGATAGAACAATAACGCCAGTTCCTCGGCATGTGCCACACCTATAAAATATTTTTATTCAAACCATTGATTATTTATTAGATCATTGATGAAACCGCGATAAATTAATTTTCTAAATATTTTAAAAGACTATTTATTCATATATTATGAAACAGAATTATTTTTGTTTTTTTTTTAATTAGAAATTTAAAAATATTATAACTTATTTTAAATTATATTACGATTATATTACATTACGATATGAATAATTATTGATATTATCTAAAATTAAAAGATTTTCTTGAGATTTTTAGTCTTAAATTATTTAATTAGTGATAATACCTGGAAAGTTAATTTGAAATATTTTTCTTATAGGAGAATTGTCACTCTCGTATGAAAATTGATACAGATACGTTGCATTTTTATTATCCTTTAGCTTTGTCTGAATATCCACTACCTCCATTATACTACGATTGAAGAATTCGTCACTGAGAAAATCAACATAATTTTCCATAGTTTCCTCTGATAAGATTTTATCACCAAAATATAGAGATCGTAAGTCCTCGGGTGTGATTGATATTTTTAGCAGTATAGATAAAATATTGGGTAGTATAGCGCTCTTAAAATCAGAATTGATTTTTTTAATGTCTTCTTTAGTTGTCTCTAAAATAATTTTTATAGTTTTATAAAAGCTGCTTTTTTAAATCACTGGAAAAATCCAGAAAAAACCGGGTTTTTTCGAAAAACTGGTTTTTTGGGGAAAAAATTACTGTTTGCTATATATGCGAACAGAAATGCCTGGCTATATTAACTATACTAATTCCGAAAAGTTTCTGAGTGTATCTTTCTCTTTCTGTATGTTTTCGTATTGGAAAAAAAGCCACACTCTGAACTAGCGCAGTTAGTGTAGCCAGACGTTATTGTTTGCCAGTGTACGTTGCGTAAAGAATACGATAGTATCTCAAATATATTAGTAAGTAATTTATGTTGACTACAAATTGAAACTAATTTTAAAAACTTCTATATACATATATAAACTTTTAATCATTCTCCTTACACACACACACACACACACACACACACACACACACACAAACACGCGCGCGCGCAATTAGTTAATAATACTAGGTTTATAAAAACATTAATTCTCAGAACTGCGAATAGGTTAAGTTTTTTAAAAAAATTATAATTTATTTTATTAAAAAAATTTTATAATTTGTTTTAATCTGCTTAAAACATGTAAATGTTTTTATATTTATTTTATAAAGTTTAAACATAATATGCTTTTTGTTTAAATTATAAGTTACAATTTAATTGAAAAATAAAATATATTTTAGTAAAAAAATATATGAATCATTTAAAAATATATTAATTCTGTTTTTATTTACTGTGATTTGATGTTTCCTTTGTAATTAATACTAAAAAGTACTTTAAAAACAGAAAATATATGACAGTCCAACTTTAAGCTAACTTTAATTATTTAAAAATATAAAAGTAAATGTAAATTTTATGAAAAACATATGCCAATTTTTCAACGAATTTTTCTACCCTTGTGAAAAAAACGAAAAGATCCGCGGAAAAAATGGAAAAAAAACGGTTTTTTCCAAGCCTTTAAAATTATAATTTATAAAAATATTTTAATTCTATTTATTACACACACACACACACACACACACACACACACACACACACACACACACACACACACACACACACAAAATAAATCATCATAAGTAACGAATATTTCAACTCTTCTTTCGAACTGAGAAATAATCGACGTAAACACATTTCTGGTGCATAATTACAATTTTTATACATATTTTTATACATATTGCAAAAAATTATGTATTAATAAAATTTATTATCTTGATATAAAATCTATACAATTTTATCAGTGAAAATTTTATATATTTAATTGTAAACAATTGTCCGTTCGTGCTTGCTATGTTAAGTACTAAATGTCAATATTACCTCATTTTTAATTAAATACAAATTTCTATAAAAACTTAAAGCATTTAAAAATGTAATTAAAATATAAACAAAACTTACGTCCGATGAAGTTACTGCTTACAATAAAAGATCCTTCAGAACTGGTAAAACCTAAAAGTAATGGTACTTTAACCTCGTGGCATATAAACGTCTCTAGATCTTCTGGAAAAACTGGATTCGATGATTCGTGATCAAAACTGGGTGTAAATCTCAAGCCGTGATGTATACGCTCCTGCGAGGGAGTTATTAAGATATCAAAAGAAGTATTTTATTTGTACAATTTGTAGCCTGCATATTGTAATTGATATTGTACTTGTATAATTACAATCAAATGTTTAACTCTAAGTAGACACGTATGCTACACTGAGAAAAATGGTTTTATTATAATAATAAAACGGTTCTGGTTGAGCGTATTCTTAAACGAAACAGAATTCCTGGTTATCATAACAAGATTTTACAGCTTATAACTACACCATTTGGTTAACTGTACTATAAGGATTTGATTAAGTTTTTCTTGTTGGATCTACAAAACTTCTTGTTGAATCTACAAAATAATACAAAACTTCTTGTTATATTTACAAAAATAGCGATAGTGCTGGCGCCTTCGTTCTCGCAGCGCAAGTCGGTGCATGCCAATCTCGCGCAAACCAACGCGGTATTGATGCGATACTAATATCACGCGGTACCCATAAGGTAGCTTTTACATTTGTTTCGTGTATCTTACAATCGTGTATTTACATTATTCTGTTCAACGGCATGGCGGACGAAAAAACGTCTTCTCTTCTGCGCAAATAAAATTTCGACAGCTATATAGAGATTTTTAGAGGTTAGTAAAATATATGTAAAATATATGCAGTGTACTTTAAACCAAGATATATTGTTATTATTTTAAAAACTCTATCCGAACTCGTTTTTTAACCAAAAAATTGTGTTAACCTAATAAAACAATATAATAAGATTAACAAGAAATTTTTGTAGAGTTTTGTAAACCTAACAAAACGATGTAGTAAGATTAACAAAAAATTCTGGTAGATTCAAACAGGATGGAATTAACCAGAATCCTCTGGTAATTCCAACTACAAAATTTGTATCGTCCATTTTCGAACAAACGGACAGGTTGAATCAACCAGAATTTCTCATAAAACAACAAAACTTTTTTTCCAGTGTATAGGTTTGTGGAACCCGAAAGATTTTTTAAAATTTTGTCATTCTTGTTATTAAATTTTTATTAAACAATGTTATTAAACATTGTCATTAAACAATGTTTTACATGAAGGTAATAAAGTTTTTGAATCTCACAGACCCATAGATGTCTACGTAAGGTATCAAAAATATATGTATCTACTTAGGATTAAATAATTACCTCTTCCGTTGAGAGAGATTTTTCTTGAATCTCTATAAGTTATTTTGCATCGATTGTTTTGAGAAACTCGTAAGTGGCTTTCGGATCTTTGGTCGGATTTCCAAGTTTTTCGGCAAGCCGAAAACCTAGGTTCTGTGGATTTTCAGTATATGCCCAAGGACACCTCATGACTCCACTTTGTGAGATCGCTTTATGAAATAAATCTGTGAAACACAGTCATAAAACAAATTAGTTTTATCATCATTACTTCATGTTTTAATGCAAAAATTATTTTTATATTAATTCGAATTTTTGTTATCAACGACTTCTTACTAATTTTGCGATTGATTTTGTTTTACTGAAATATTTATCTTATTTTCTTTCCTCCTTTCCTTTTCTTTTTGTCTTTCAGAAAGTTGTTTGATTGATCATTTATTTAATACATGTACGGAACTTGTTATTTTTAATTAGTAATTTAATTAATTGGTATTCTTATTGATGAATAATTGCAATCCCATTATGAATAAATCTGATTAATTGGGATAAAATTTGCGGATTTTAAATTGTGAATGTATTGATAGGTTTATATCAGCAAGATATGTACCTTTGGCTAACGGAGTCAAAGTTAGACAATGTATAATGGCTCCACCAGCACTTTCGCCGAAGATAGTGACATTTTTTTTATCTCCCCCAAACTGTGAAATATTTTTCTGTACCCATTTTAATACCAAGATTACATCTTTTATACCTTGATTACCCGTTACCATCTTATCGTTGAGATTTAGGAAACCTGAAATAGTTATTAAATCTTTTCTTCACAAAATTTATTCTCCTCAGTTGAAAGCAGATGATTACTTTCTATCTAAATCAAATTTATTGTACTATAATTTGTTTCTGATTGTGTGAGCGGCAAAATAAATAATCCTCTCCTACATATAGAGTAAAAACAGTAGATTGTAAACATATATATATAAGGAGGATTTAACTTTCCATATTAATTTTTTTTTGAAAAAATATTAAAATGTCAGTGTATGATCTGTAAATATTCAAGTAAAATAATCTTTACAATAAAAATCTTTACCTAGAGTACCTAATCTATAATTTAAAGTAACCAAAACTATGTCTTTCTGCACGATGTAATCAGACCCGTATACGGTTGCATCACCGGAACCCATAGAGTAACCACCACCATGTATCCACACCATCACTGGGCGCTTTTTAGCAGGCTCGATTTTCGTGGTGAACACATTTAAATAGAGGCAGTCTTCGTCGCCTTCAATTTGACGTGTGAGAAGATTTAGTTGAACAGCCATGTTTCCGTATTTCGAGGCGTCTCTACCACCGGTCCA